>NC_142375.1:7027430-7186916 GCF_059441005.1 Hippichthys cyanospilos | reverse complement strand
AATTTTTTTGGTCCTAAACAGTCAAGAATTTTATGAATTTTAGAAAAATTCGGGGGTACGTTAGAATTTAAGCAATAGCTGTTATGGACGTTTTCGCTGTTTCGACTATTGGCTGAAAGCAGCCCCTGTGCCCAGTAAAGAGTTAAGCATTGCCTCTGGCGGTCTGGAGGCGGTGAAATAAAACTCAAAACTGAGTTCAAAATGGTGGAGACAAAGCATATTTTTACTTGTCCATCCATAAAAATGTTGAACAATGTTTTGCAAAGTAACAAAAACAATGAAGTAAACTTATTATATTAAAGACAACAAGATTTTAATTTTCAAAATGCGCAAATTCTTTATTTTCAAGATGATTTGTCTGTTATTATTAGTCAGAGGAAAGGAATGACATTTTGTGATACATGATCATGGAATTTGTGATTAACATGTCTGTTTCTGGAGTCAGGAGTTCCGAGTCCAATCTATGTTGAAACATCTCTGTGAGGAGTGTGCAGTTTTTTCACAATGCTTGAATGGATCATCTTTGGATTCTTCTGACCCTCCAGCCCAACCCACCTGATTCCCCTGCCCACCAAGTGCAAAAACCATGATTCTTAGTTGGATGAATTAATTGAATCACCTCTAGATGTGAATGAAAGTGTGAATGATTGTTTGTCTATTTGTGGTCTGTGATTTTACTGTGGAACATTCTATGGCGGTCCGCTGGTTCCTATAATCATTCTTTTACTGGATGTCACTCAGATGATTTGTCCCCTGAAGATAAAAAAGAAAGAAGGAGAAAAGGTCGGTCCAATTATTTCTATTTTGCCAACACACTGTATAGTGTGATACCTGAGTGAATGTGCTTACAAGTGATTGGGCCAATAGTGAGTGTCTTCACTGGAACAGAGTCTGAGACAGAGCGGTATGCTCTCCTTGTGCAAGGCTTCGTAGTAGAGGTAAGTGAAAGGAAATGGGAAATCATTACTAATTGGTTTGTGAACAATAATAGACACGCAGTAACAACAGCGTGAATCCAACGGAATAGTTTATAGTACTCACCGGAACGCAAGAGTACCTCCTCCGGTCGCACAGGCTCAGACTACAGTGGAGGTAGACATCTCGGTATTCGCCCTGAACCAGGAATAACAAGGCGGCGAAACGAGCCCGGAGGGATGAGCCGCTTTCAGCTATTGACACCCGCTGGCGGTCAGCGGGACATCTAATAAAGAAGATTGTTCGTAATCATCTTTCCGTCATGAATCGGTAGTCATCCCAAATGAGTAGATGCGTACTTGTTGTGGATGAGAGCGTATCGCTCGGGGTACTCGGGGTTTGAGGAGTGAGAAGCAAAGCAATCCTCCAAAACGACTGCCAAGCTGGGATCTCTTTTGTCCACAGAAACGCCCACATACAATGGAGAGCCCACCGGAAGCACTACTAAACCAGACGAATAAGGCTCTGTATAGTTGGAGTTGCGGAACAGGACCATGGAACTTCTTGCTTTGTCACCCGTGCCGACGATACCAGCTTCCAGACTGTCAAGAAAGAGCAAAGATGACAGTCTCTACACTCATCATATGAATTGGGATGGATACTTAGAATGCTTTGTGGGCACGAAACAACTACTCACGCAAGGAACGGTCTGACAGCCAGATTCAGCCTGCTGTCTGAGTCCAAAGGATAGGCACAGGAGTAAGGAATTCTCACAGGGGGAGAGAAGGAAGCATTGTTTGATGGGTAGATGAATAAATTGTTGGAGTAGACGGCGTGTGTGCGGTTGGTCTGAAAGACAGACAATTGTTAGAAACATCGAATGCAATGCTAAGGTAGCATATGAGCGTGGGTGTTGGCGATTTTTCAGAAAATGTCGATTATCCCATACACTGGCGCTAAAAACAGAAGAGCTTGTTTAAATTTTCAGTGACTATTATAACCAAGGCCTTTTTTTTCTTTTTAAAAAAAAAACACAAGTGACCAAACTAATGAGGCTGCTGCACTCTAAAAAAGAGCTGGTTGAAAAAAATCATTCAATTATGGGTCAAAAAAGGACTAACCCAATAGTTGGGTCAAATTGATCCAACTTTCTCGCTTGTTGTACAGCATTGCAAAATTTTATCCATTGGCGTTATTTCCCCCTGATTAACTTTTATTTTTCTCTTTCTTTGCGAGCAGAGAAGGGAGGCGGTTGAAGCAGTTACCCGAGTAGGGGGAAGAGGGTGGGCGCAAGACAAAACAGACATTGTACAAAAATAGATGCCTTCTTGCTTTGTTCATTAATTTGGATTGGACTAAAAAAATTGTGCTAGCAGGTATCAGTTAGGCCCAAGGACAACATAAGTAGCCTTCGGGTATAAAACTGGCCTGGACAATGTGAAGAAATTGAACATTTAGATTGATTATTTAGCAGATATTTTGTCAGAATAAAATAGTTTATGTTCAGTGGAATAAAATGCTGTTTCTATTCAGGCAAGTATTTCAAACATACTATTTTAAAGTTGTAATATGAACAAAGAGCTACTACGATATTGTTGCTCTCGATTAGCACACTGTCATAATCTATCCATGCCTATACGACCTAAAACTCCTCAAAATGTTCACAACTGTTTACAAATGAAATTTGAGACAACAGTAATGTAAATTGCAGACATGACATCTGTCGTAATTAATTACAAGAAGAGTTGTACATTTGAAATGTAAATATAAGCCAAAGGTAAACATGTTTGTTGAGGTTGTAATGGGTGCAAGTGTTTATTTATTTATTTATTTACCGTCAGTTTGTTTCCACAGGCATCCGCCCTAATGTCCGCTTCATACCATACAAAATCACCTTGCACCATGACCCAGGAACAGTTGCGGACCGCCAGGTTTCCAGAGAGTGGGTTGTAACCAGCGCCTGTGACGCTAACTGAATTCAGGCCCACTCGGATTTTGTCAGGACCGCAAATGAGGTGAGAAGGTCTGATTGACGGTTGGTCATCTAAATAAAAAAAAAAGAAGTGTTCATTCATTTCATTAAGCGTATTTAAGCCAAAACATAAAAAAAAAATATTCATTTTATTGAGTGTATGCACGCTAAAACGTTATAAAAATATCTAAACGCTACCTTCACAAACAACGCCGGCATCCTCCCCGTGAACGCAGTTGTGCCTCCCAAATCCAAGATGTCTGCAGCTCGTAATTGAAGTTTCATTTCCAAAACAACGGACGTCGTCCAACCAGATGGGTCCACTGCCCTGTCCGAAAGCCGCACTGTGCAGTGCTGAGCGAGCCCTGCCGCAGTCCAACTGTCTGCACACCACGTTGGCGTTGGTCAGGTCCCATATGTCGTCACACACAGTCCCCCATTGGCCGTTATGGTAGACCTCAACTCTTCCAGAGCAGCGGTTGTCAGAGTTGACCAGCCTCACGGGCGAAGCAGCTAACACAGCAACAAACGGATCAAAAAAATTACTCGCTGCGTATTTTGCCTCAAAAGCCACACGTTTACCGAATGACAGGGAAATAATCACAAAAAAGTCATCATTTATACAGGATAGTGGAAAGAGCAGTCAAATGAAACAGCCTCAAAGACTGCTTCAGGCAGTAAAGTCGTTCACTCGTGTTCTTACCTTCACAAACCACTCCGGCATCTTCATGGTGACCGCAGTTGTGCGAACCAATCCCTTGATGGTTGCACTCACCCAACTTTGCTTCACTTCCGGTGCATCTGACGTTGTCCAACCAAATGGGGCCCCTGCCCTGTCCAAAGAAAGCCATCTGGGGTGCCGCCAGGGCCCGACCGCAGCCCAACTGCCTGCACACCACTTGCGCATGTTTCAGGTCCCAGATGTCATCACACACTGTCCCCCACTGTCCGCGGTGGAAAATCTCCACTCTGCCGGAGCAGGACGTGTTTGCGTTAGCCAGGCGGACCGCCCCCTCTTCTACAGCTGGTGTTGTTTGCGGTTCAGCGAATCTAGTTGTCAAAGTGGTTGAATGAACTTCAGGTTCTGGTGTAGAAAAACTATATCCATCAATCTCTGGAAAAAAAAAGTTTTGTTGTTCATAATCATACGTTTTTAAGAACCAGTGGACTTTCTTTTGTTCGTCACAGAGATCTTTA
The DNA here is from genome assembly GCF_059441005.1 of Hippichthys cyanospilos. Classification (NCBI taxonomy): domain Eukaryota; kingdom Metazoa; phylum Chordata; class Actinopteri; order Syngnathiformes; family Syngnathidae; genus Hippichthys; species Hippichthys cyanospilos. Next base: position 7,182,832 of record NC_142375.1, on the reverse strand, counting down.
CAGTACATTTATTGGAGTAATACCTGCACAGTAAGCAAGGCGACATGTAGACGGCTTCACAAGTTTGTACACGTAGTAGCTGCTAGCTGCTGCAGCGCAAAACTTGACGTGGATGGTGTGTGAAGAAAAATGGCAACATTCTCCCGCCCATGCATTACACACAGTGCGAGTTGCAATCACATTAGACTGTGTGGGATGAGGTTCTGTTATCCACAGAGGTGCATGGGTTCCACACATGTTTTCGTCGATACATCTCTCGGGGATACGTGCGCTGTTGTTTTCCAGAATGAGGCGATACCATCCTTGCCAAACAATATTTCGGTCACAGTTTGCCTGGTTCGAATTATTATATCTAAAATGTGTCGAACGCCAGTCATCATTCAAAACAGCGTAGTCCTCACAGGGGTCAGCACATATATTTCCAATGCAATCCATGCCTGTTGGACAAACTGCATTTCCACAAGTGAATTGGACAGATCGTGAGGAGATGCCAGATCTGGAGAGAGAGTCAGGCATCAGGCATTCGAAAGAGCCACGGGTGTTTTGGCAAACCAGAGGCGCCGTGCATGGAGAGTCAGGGAGCGAGCACTCGTCGGTGTCCACGCAGCCATTTTCAGGCGCCCACTCGAAACCGTTGTCGCAACAAGAGCCGTCGCTACAGGTTAAAGTATTGTAACAAGTCAGACCATCGCCTACAAAGCCATCTTTGCAGACGCATGAGAAGGAGTCGCCTCTTTCATGTGACTCTAGGCATGTTGCTTTTTCATGGCATGTACCACAACTGGAGACAGCTGTACCTAGGGTTAAAAAAAAACACATTTTAACTTCATGCTTTTTGTAGTTTGCAGATTTTTTGTTTAAATCAAAATGAAGCAATGAAATCTACATTAATATGACATCACATCCAAATGTTTTCAGCCCCTGACCATTTTCTCACACTTTAAATATTTGACATTTTTCAGTCTATGCTCGCTATAAATGAAATGCACTTTTAGATTAATCACCTTCATGTTGCAAAGCAGAGACGCATAAATCGGGCGCATGAGAACAATTACCAAGACAGATCAAGGGTTCTTAGTGCTTTTCACTCATGCATCGTGTTAAGTTGCACAGTACGTGTTCAGATCTTTGACTGTTATCTATTAGAAACAGCTCTTAAGGATTTAATCATAGATTTGTTCCCTTGGCAAATCGGAACAAAGTCATTTTTTTTGGCCCTTTAAAAAACAAAACTTTGTCTTCATCTTAAAATTGATGTTTTACATTTATATTTTGTTTGCACTGTTTTTAAATGACTGCCCATTTGCAGGTTAATCATACCGACCTGAAGCAACATTTTTATATATATATATATATATATATATATATATATATATATATATATATATATATATATATATATATATATATATATATATATATATATAATAAAGATTTGGTTGTGATTTAAAAAAGTAAATAAATAAGAATCCATACCAGAAATCCATCCAGTGTTGACGAGCAGGATTAGGAGCGATAACACCCCTACAGATATCATCATGATGGACCGCACACAAAACTTACTGAAAGACAATTGTGCATGAGTTAGACAGCAACTGATCAATTCTTACATTTGTTTTAATTCTTCAGTAAAACATTGGTTGTCTTTCAGTTACTGTACCTTGAGAAGGGTAGCGAGTCCCGGAGTTGTGGAGAATGATGCGGGTGATGATACTGAGCGAGAATTTATACTGTAGACAAACTATTAGTTTCAAAAAAATCATACAAATCAACCATTTATTCATCAAACACAAAACAGGTCCTTGACCTGACACCGTTGAATTGGTAAAATATGACATGCAAACAACACTCAAACCAAACAAGCACACAAAACTCAGGGCCAATGTACATTAAATTACTTTAATCAGGGACTTGAGGGGAAAAAAAATAAAATATGCAAGATAGCAAGAGCACTCTCCATTCTGGTAAACTTTAATTGGGTCAAGATTAACTTAAAATAAAAGCAGACTTCAAAGCAAACTATTGATTTCGGGGAAGTTGTCACATATTAACAAAAACATGTCAAACAAAGTATTAATAAGTAATAACTTTATTTCTAAGGATGCTTTGTGTTCATACACTTGCTCAAATACTTATCGGCAGTGTTGTAAAAAAAAATAGGTCATCGCACAACAACATTAAATGGTGAAAAATCCCTTTGGTTTGGATATGTGCCATATGTAATTTTTTTCATGGTTTACCATCCTTACTGAGCACATATAATTTGAGCCATTTGAGCCTCTATCAGAATAAAATCTCTAGCTCCAGAAAATAATGGATTCAAATCGTCAAAGCGGGATGTAACAAATGCTTGAATTAATGTCTCAGCATTGCTCAAAGACAGAATAGGTATGATATGATATTGTGAAGGTGATCACATCTAAGTGCCTTGCTGAGCCACTTTGGGCAATAGTACAACTATCCAGATCCAAACTGGTATTCTTAAACGCGTGCTGGTGATCAGCAGGGCCAAAAACGAACATTTCTGTTTTTTGGGGCAGAAAGTTGTGAGGAATCCAGGGTTTAGTCTCGGAAAGGCAGACCTCCAGGTTACTGCAATAATGCAGATTTGTTATTTCTAAAGGCATATATTGTTGCGGTCCGTCAGCACAGCAATGAAAACTATTATAAATTATAATATAATAATAAACCAATATAGTTACAATAACATCACCAAGGGGGAGCATGTCTCATGCGGGTGTTGAACAGTAAAGGACTAAGTACTGTGACCTGCAAGACACCACACTTAACAGTATAAGATTTAGAGGTCGCATTGCCATGAAAAACCGGATGGGTCCTTTTTGAGATATAAGGTCTTGTTTTCTGAACCCAAAGGTGAAATGACATCATTTGAGACACCAGAGATAAGCAAATCAATTTTAGTTATGAATACAAGACTTAGCATTATTAATCAGCGATTGATTAGGATTCCGTAATCGCGGTGTGTTAATATGTATGTAATGTGATGGCAATAATTTGGGATAAAGGACTTGAATGAACGAATTAAGCCAATCATAACGGAAAAACAGCTCTGCATTATACGGTGTGTTTATTTTGAAGTTAACCTACGATACATAGTGTAGGTGGGCATGCCACATAATGTTGTTGTTGTTACGTCCTTGTGCATCAAATAAACATAAATGTAAGAATATAAAATTCAATTAAAAGAATATAATTGAAATCCTTGCATACCTTCTCAAGTACCTGCATTACGCAAGGACTTGCTCATCCCTAATTGCCTCGATCCTCTTATACATGTGACTGACATCATGGCTTGACACGAGTCTTGCTCTCACAGCAAATATACAATGTGATACATTGTATATGCGATGTGATGCCAGGGGAGAGTGTGTATCACCCTGGGGATCAGGCTTTGCATTTTCCAAGTTATGTGTAGTTGCACATCTACATCACTGGGTGGTGTAGTGATGCTCTCAGTCAAAGTTTCTCCAATACTTGTAAACTTTTTAAATTGCTGTCAACATATTTTTTTCTAAATCACATGAAGGATTATGTAATTTTCAAAGAAAAATCAATACAATGTTTTATTCCATAATATTTCATAGTGTATCTCCTGTATTAATGTTTAATTTCAATCACTTCACACTTATCTTTTTTTTCTTCAGCATCAAGGTGGTCAAAGATGTTTCTAGGATAAGAATTGACATTTGTTTTATTTCAGACACAGTAAAGCACTAAAGTTTTGTGTCTGTTTCAGACTAGCCTGTAAACTGTACCTGTCAAAAGTAAAGTCAGTATTTGTTGAAAGTTTGTTATATTGCTTTTTTAATTTTGTGTATCTCAAAATGGATACAATATTAGTTATATGTGTATAACTTTTAATGGATAATGACCTCATTCATATTCACTAAGGTGGGTGGGTGGGGGGGGGGGTGCAAAAGATGTTCTGGCTTTCTCGGGGGAATGAAAAATTCCATTGAGAAACCCTGCTCTGCGGCAGAATCCAAACACAATACATTCTAAGTGTGTGCTTTAGATATGGTACAGAAGTGCTATCAAAAGTGTCATGTCATTCTTTTGACAAAAACAAACATGCACAGTATTTCCAGTCTACAATTCCTCATACTGAGCTGTCAAATTAACAGCAGTGAGGAATTTAGTAATCATAAGGAAACATGTTTTTTTACTAGCATTATAGATCATCTTACCTCTTGCGACCTGCCAACAGCACCCCTTGAGTTGTGCTCTACAGTAGCCGGACGTGGGCCATCGCGGAGCCAGATGCGGGCCACACGTTGCACATCGCCATCGCCGGGCCGTACATGGGCCACAAGCTGCGGCTTACACATTCAAAACGTGTGCCACACGCCACGAGTTGCTCATGCTGTCACGGGTGCGAAGGCAGGCCGCCTCCTAAGTTTGCGTACTGATGTCACAGGGCCATAGGTGGACAGTGTTTTAATAGTGTATTGCGATATATTGCAATACAGCAAAGGCGTATTGTGATATATGCTTGGTAAAAAAAAAAACAAAAAAAAACTATTGCATACATATTAAAATGAATGAAAAAAAAACTGAGGAAAATCATTAAAATAGACAAATTCTATTTATTATTTTTCAGTAGCCACACATCATCGACATCTCCGAGCACACATGAAACATTCTTTAAAAAAAAGAAAAAAACGCGTAACGCTTTTCATTTCAAACATGGTCTTGACTGTGTTCATACATGTCCCCAGCAGTTGGAAATACTCTTTCAGATGCCACTCATGTCACGTGGCAGGAATACACAGGTAGCACTTGTCATGACATTGACGTCAAAGTTCGGATATTTTTGTTTTGTTTTGTTTTGTCAAGGAGTTGTGTAACTATCACAAATTGCAAGGGAGAAAAATGTAAGAAGAGAATCATGTGAAGTCCTTGCTATATTGTTGAGAGTCCCAGTGAGCTCAAGGCGAAAAACTAATAGGTGCTGCTCTAACATAAGCACAGTGATGGGCAAGTTACTTCAAAACTGAAATGCAATTACCTTTGACTGTCATTTCAAAGTAAATCAGTTACATTACAATATTACTGTATTTGAAATGCAATGGTTTTGGTGGGACTAAAGTTAGCGGCTAGCCCACAGCATTGTTATTGTGTATCATCTTGATACACATTGACCAGAACTATTTATGGACTATTATTACTAGCAATTGTTCAGTGAAAAGTAGCGTTAGCTTAAACTTGTCATTATTGCTCGTTGTGACAGGGATCTTGTTGACAAGGTTTCCAAATTCACTGTGGAACGAATCTTCGAACCTCTTGATGTGGAAGTGTCATCCCCCAGCGAGAGAGCGCGATCCTCCACGTGCTTTCTTTTCACTAAATTCATGTTACTTCTCTAAAGTTATAAAGTATGTCCTTGTCCAAGTTTTATGCGTGTATAACCTTGGCGTGAACGAGATTCTCAGTGTGATCAATAAAATTATTTCTATTATTCGAAAAGGTAAAACTGAAATTCCTCCTTAAATGTGATTAAGATTGTAAATTATTTGTGTAACCAGGGACGGGAGTAAAAATAAAGCAGCATTTACTAAATGCTCATCAAATGCAAGCCTTGTTGTGTAACTATGCCTGTTGCTACTGTTTGCTCTGAGTAAATGCAAGTAATATTGTTGTTCAACTTGGGGTCGCCTCACTCAAATGTAAAGACGGCCAATTTAACCGCATCTCGGTGTTACGGATGCTGATTGGCTGAACAGGGTCACATGATTTTTGCAGAGCTGTCCTTGGTGCTTAGTTGAATTCATGGGGCTTATTATGGTCAGGGAGGCTGAGATCCGAAATGGCCGCATGCGTAGGCGAGCGAGTTGTCCAGACTCTTTATATACGGCAAAGATCAAGCGCAAACTTATGAGCTGTTAAACTAAATCATCTCCAAAACATTATTTCGGGTGCAGCCCACGTGGCCCGGTACCAGTTTCGACCTAGTTAATTGTACATGCCTCTTTTTAGGATCTACTGAGCTGCGTCGGAGACGACAACAGCAAACTCGAGAATGCCCTGGCGGTGATGCTCGACGTTCCGAAGAGAGCCAACGATGCCATACATCTGGCCGCGCTGAAAGGTGACTGAGAACGGACGAGACCGCGTATTCTTTAAGTGTTGAGCTGTCATTTACTCATGTTCTCTCTTCACTCAGACTTTGAGGAAACCATGGAGTCACAGGGCAAGCTAATCCACTTCGGGTCCGTCCAGGAACGTCCGTCCCGAACGCTGCCCCGTAAGAGCCAAAACTTGCACCTCTTTCTCTTTGAGATGTCCCCCATCGTAAGCAAGGAAGTAAAGGACTCCAACGGCGGGGGCAAATACGTCTACAGGCAAAATATCCTCCTGAGTCCAACTTAACACACGTTTCATCTCTGGCATTCCCGTGAATATTTCTAATCCCGTTTTCCTCCCCCAGACCTCCGTGTTAGGACTAACAGAGGACGTTAAGGGCGACCCCTGCAAATTTGCTCTTCGGGTGCGACGCGTGCCCGCGATGAACAACATTGGTCTTAAGGTCAGATGATCTGCCTTTTCTTTTTTGCTCAAAAAACCTTCAACATGAAGCAATTTTACACACTCTACTGACACCGTGACATGTTTTTATTTAAACTCCTCGACTCCTAAGACTCTGTCTACGGATAATTCTTTTTTTTCATCTTTGTCAGGAGCGTTCTGAGAACATACACAGTATTACTTTCATCACTTATAAAACTAAAACAAGTTATAGATAGAACAATAGAACAACTCAACTAAAACTTCACTATACTTGAGTGAAAGACAGTGAAATCATTTTCAAAAGCTTTTTTAATAATTGGTTTTAACTTTTTACTGTAAACCTAAAATGCACTTACTGAGACAGTGGTGGAAAAAAGGAGTTGGTTTTTAGAATCAAATGATTCATGAGCCTTAAAAGCGCTATTAAAATAAGAAAGCACATAATCACAATTAGTAATGTCAGCAATTGCCCAAATACAGATATTTCTTCATGTTGACCATCCTCCTAATCAACAGGCATCCAGCATCGAGCAGAGGAAGGAATGGATCACACGTGCCAGGGAGGTGATCAAGACCAACTGCAACCAGGAAGCTGAGCTTGCAGCCTGCCATTTTGGAGGACCGTGGTTGGTGCCTGGTTCGAGGCGCCATTCAGCAGCATGATCTACCAGCGACTCCCCAAAAAGACTTGTCGAGCTACAGCTGGAAAAGGTTGCATGAACATTTTTTTTAAAAACACCACGTTTTTGTGGTTTTATGACAGATGTTGATTTTGTTTTTTTGTTGTTTACTGTACATATGTTGTTTGTTTGTTTTAACTTGTACATATTAAAAAATAAACTGTCATTGGCATATTTATTGAACATTTTCTTTTTATCTTGTGTTTTTGGCTTTGTTGTGTGGACAAGAGCTGGAATTGCTTTGCTTTTAGTGCTTCTGTAGCATTTGCCAACTTTTCAGGAGTTGGTATTTTATACAAAAGACTTGTGCTCAAAGTACCTTCACTTTTTCTTGTTCTTGTCCTTTTCTTTTTTGATGCACCTTTGAAAAGAATTTCCTCTCTCTTTTAAGACCCTGAATTTCAAGAATGAAGCTTCACTCGAGCTTCCTATGAGCAAACACAAGTAAGGCAAAAAAGGTTGTAAAAAAAGTGATACATGCATGCATGCAACACCTGGGTGAATTTTACTCTTAATTATTATAATTTACACAGAACAATATTAACTTGTGCATATTAGAAAACTCACTCGTGACCGAGTTATCTCATCCAGGGGTTTGTTTCTCTGCTCTAATACATATTTGATGTTGACAGAATTTGCGACATTACTGCTGCCTAGCGACTTGGCATGCTTGTACACGAATTTGATACCGCACTATGCGGTTCATATGGACGCGACTTTTTTTTTTTTTTTTAATAACGACGTGAGGGCGACTGCGGATTGTTACGTGTGGACAAGGCCAAGATGACGGATGAGCTTTCAAGACAGTTTGTTAGATCTTGCTGAGTATGTGGAAGCCGGCCGGGTACAGGGGACACCCCGCCGAAAGAAGGCTCACCAAAAATGAATATGTCTCATTTTGTATTATGGTCACAAAGTACTTCATTCCATGTGCAGGCCAACTCTCCCCGTCGGCTTTTTCGCTCTCTTCTGCTGAGCTAACATCTAAACAAACAAACACGTATTGTCCGCACGTAACAAAGACTTTCACGACCATTATGCCTTTTTTGGCAATGTGGAAAAACGAACATGTCACAACATTTTAAACACAGAACAACACTGCAGTGAGAACACACAACTCTATGCTGCCCTTAAAAAAAGCGAAAACAAAAACGCTTAATGTTAGGCATAGATTCACAGTAAGTAGCAACTTTTATTTATTCCCAAAGCTCGTCAATTACAGCACGTTCGAAACAGGCCACATATTTTATGCCTTTTCGAAGGGTGCTGTTACTGGTCCCGCAGCGCCCCCTGGTGGCATGGGGAATTTTCGTTTTGTGTCCTGCAATACTTCTCAATCGTGTCTGATTGCAGGTCGCAAAATGGGATGTTCGATCACCGTTGCCCCCTTCTGGTATGAATACATTATTTAATAAGCGTGAACAGACGCTGTTGTGCTTTTCAGGTACTGCCCCCATTCTACCTTCTCTTCCTTCTTTATTGAACAAATGTTCGAGATAATATCAGGCTCTTCAATTGCTTTCAAACAAATGAATACCTGAAAAAGTAGATTAGCTCGATCTGCACTTCATTTATCAACAATGAAGTAAGGAAATTATCTTTGTTCGCTGTTGAGGGACATCACAAAGTTATGGGAGCCTTGAAGAGAAAAACGAACTTCTTGAGGTACTCAGACAAGGAACAAACATCCCTGTGGGTTATATTTTGAGCAGCAGTATGAAAAAAAATATGTTTTCGTAACATTAGGGACATGGACAGTACGTCAGCTAGTGCATGGACTCAAAAAGAACAGCAACATCCCGTGTAGTTGGACAAAAGTATATTATTAATATTCATTTGTAATGCAAGTGATACCTAACTATTAAAGACTGTAAACATAGAGCATTTGTTTCTCGTCAGTGTCACACATTGCAAAGAAAAAGCCCGTGTGTTTTCTCCTCACGCACTCCAAAATCATGCATGGCAGGTGTATTGGACACACTAAAATTTGTCCTTAAGTGGGTGTCCCGCCTACTGCCCGAATCCAACTCGCTGGGATAGGAACGAGCAAGCCTGCGATCCTTGATGGGATAAGCGGCTCTAGAAAATGGATGGCTGGATGGACACTATTAATATAGATAATGCGAATGTGTGTGTGTTTTTTGTTGTTGTAAATAATAAGTCACATAAATTGAAAGTACATTATGAGATTCAAAGTAACTTTGATTTCAACTCATACAGTACCATCTAAGGATTTCACTCAAATAGTTTCTGTATCAACACTTAAGAACATTACTCAAATATTTCCTCCAACATGTAGCAAATAACATGTAATAATCTACACTTGTACAATGTGTTACAATATGTTCTTTTTAGTTCAGGGTATCGTTAAGAGTTAACAGCACAGGTACTGGATCAGAGTTCTGTGGATTTTTGTATCTCCACCAGCAAGGCCATGGGAGTTCAATAAGAGGCCACCTTGTACTACAGCAGTGCTTCTCAATTATTTTTTGCAAAATCCCCCCTTGGAAATAGAAAACTCGTCCCCACTCTTCATTATCTCGAGAAATTATATGAGCACTGTATACCTAAAGCTGTAATATGAACAAAAGAAAAATGCAAGATAAATCAACTTTCAACAGCTTTTAATAACTTGTTTTACAGAGCTAGTCTAAAATGGGGGGAGGGGGGGTGCTTTTGAAGGTACAGGGCTTTTTATTTATTTTTTAACTGGGCAGGCTACGCGTTTTTGTTTGAGCTCCAAACATGCACGTTGTTGTCACGTGTGTTTGAGGGCGTTCGTGGGGCGTGTCATCACACGCTGAGGATTCTCCATCCATTTCGTATGTATATGCAAACCTCCTTGCTTGCTCAGTCGAGTCTGCCTCTCCAAAAGTATCACAGTTAAACACCTGAGCAGAGTGCGTCTCTCATCCCTGTGAAGGATCGCGGTAGCGGTCACCATGATGTCTCAACGTCTCCTGCTGGCCTTCATCAGCTTTTTGCCTCCACTTGTCGCCAGTGAGTATGACGTTACTTTGTTGTCCTGTTGACGGTCAACTTTGTAAACAATATTATTGGTCTTTAATAGTTATTTGTAAACTGTTCTCCAGCTCGCAATCGGAATCAGAATCGAATTTGAATGACATAAAATGTATGAAAATGTGCGCGTGAATGGTCTATTTGGTTAAAAAAGCAGCGTGAGCCACACCATGGGGAAGGAATAGTTCGAAGATAATTTGAACATGTCGCTCGATTTGCAATATGGAATAATAATAGTAGAAAAAAGGTGTATTTCTCAAAATTGGACAGCGGTATTTAACTTCATTGTATTCGATGCAACTGATGGTCTGCCGTGACCGTTACTTGACGACTTGGAAAGCACGAGAGTCAGGTGCTACATACACTGTTGTACTGAATCGTTATTTGTAAGATTTTATAATCTTTTTATTAACGATTCAGTACAATTGGCATATTTTATAATCTTACAAATAACGGTTCAGTACAATTGGCATATTTACTGAACGTTGTGGCGGACACTAGGACCATGTCTCTCACCCAGTAGGCATGTCGCTATGATCCTTTGATGCTTTGAACCTGTTGGCTTTGTCTTTACTGTTTTGGACTGTTGTATCAGTTTTGTGATGGCATGCGAAGAGTAAAGATCTCCACTAGCACAGCAACGCGTGGTTTCTTCGCCTCGCCACATTGGTGGCACATGCCATCACAAAACTGATTTCATCACAGCGCTAGCCAGTCTTTGATGTCATGTAACCTTCTGGCGTACTTGTTTTCTTTTGTTAAAATACTGAAAAATGACGATGCCTCTGTCCTCGGCAGAACTCAGCATGAAAGAATGACCAAGGTGGTCCGTTTGCAGCACTCTTTTTGACCACTGGAGGATGCCACGTTTGCTTGTTTTAAATTCTCTAACTGTTTAGACATTTTGTCTTTATAAGACGTTTTTGTTCTGTCCTTCTTTAGAAATACGGGTGCATACTCTCTCGGGAGCCAAAGTTATTATCCGAGCTTTCCTTTGAATTAATGAGATGATTTGGTGTGTTTACACTGGTCTGGTTAGTCTTGGTTGGATCCAAAACTAAAAGTGTAGTCAAGTTTAGGAGTTGTATTCTTTGTGATCAAAGTCAGTCTTTAGTAGACAAAGTCCGTCCACCTCATCGCTGATTGGTTTATTTAATGATTTGCTCGACCTCAGAAATCCACTTAAAAATGACTCTACAGTTGGGAAATACATATTCTATATAATATGAATTTGTATTAATGAAGAAGCAGAATCCACTTATTTTTATCCATTTTAATCCATTTGTCCCAGGAAATGACATCACATTTGCTCAGGGTTCAGAAAATGGCACAGCTCAGCTTGCAAATGTCACAGGACATCTCGAAAAGGTGAGCTATGATTGGTTATTACTTGAGCTCTGCGCAACTGTGATTTCATCAAGCTACAGAAAATGGCAAAATAGCCTCCCTTTGAGATTGATAAAAATGGGTGGATTTTACGGCTTATTTTTTTATTCTGCAGAGACAGCATTGATCAGAATGCTGTGTTTAGACTTGTGGGGATGCAAAGAGCATTTTTTTTTGGATTGACTTACCCTTTAAACAAAACACTTTTGTGCATGATCCAGGCGTCAAGATCGTTTTAATATTGAAGAGACACTTCTTGAAAAACATGCAAAAAAGAAGGGAAAATGGCCGCTCCCGCCAAAAAGCGAAGCTTACCTGTTAATAATATGTAAGGGTTTGCATAAAAAACATGTCAAAGGGAGTCTTCAAAATGTGTCCCCAGCCAATCCGGAAGCCCGGTGCGATGAGAGGAACGGGTGGAAGTCATACATTAATCATTGCTATCTCATCAAAACGGAAAATTTGGATTGGTTTGAGGCCGAGAGATACTGCGCCACAAGGAATGCTCACCTTGCAAGTTTCCACTCAGTGGCAGAGTTCGATTTTTTGACAAGTAAGCACCCACATGGCAGCAAGAATTCCTGAACTTTCCAGAAATGATCCCACAGTTTTTCAGACACAGCAATTGGTCTGCTGTCTGTCTGCTCAAACTGATTGCAACTGTTCTCCTTTCTCGAAGGTCTTGTGAGTGAGAAAGGAGCCTGGAATGTATGGGTTGGAATGACCATAGAATGGTGGAACATGGTGTTCTATTGGTATAAGGACTACTACTTTTCTGACAACACCGTTCCGGTAAGTCAATCATGAAAGGCATTCGTCCTAATAGTTGACGACTAAGCTGGGAGGTGATTACAAGGAAAAAGTCGACATGCTACGTGAAAAAACTTTTCCTAAAAATATTTTTTTTCCTCCCAAGACCTAATGTTGAGACAAAAAACACATTTAAAAAAAAAGTCACTTTACAAGATAAGTCCAAAGGTTACAAGATGAAAATACCATTTGGTTATAGTTTGTTTGTATGTCAATCAATCTATCTATCTATCTATCTATCTATCTATCTATCTATCTATCTATCTATCTATCTATCTATCTATCTATCTATCTATCTATCTATCTATCTATCTATCTATCTATCTATCTATCTATCTATCTATCTATCTATCCATCCATCCATCCATCCATCCATCCATCCATCCATCCATCCATCCATCCATCCATCCATCCATCCATCCATAATTTTTTTGCATACAAATTGCCTTTGAATCTTCAAATGTCAAATAACGTATCAATAACGTAATACTAAAACACGTTGCAATCATAAGATAGATACAAAAAAAACTGGGCAACTAACGCAGCATTACATTAGTGACTCAATGTGAAGGAAAGGTCATCACACAATCAGTGACAATTGTAACATAAAAACCAAACTTTGTAATAAAATGTAGGTTGGGTCAAATGTTTTCATCCAAACAACACACCCTAAAATTCTAGAATTTGTTCAAATGGAAACTTGAATCCATCAAGGAACCTGGTGTGAGAATGAGATGTCCCCCTGTACGACAACCCCTTTGTATTGTAATATTGTAAGAAAAGTGTTCTGAAATGAATGACTTGCTAAGGCCATCTTCCCATGTGATGCGCAGAACTACTTTAAGTGGTCTCCGGGCGAGCCCAACAACCACAAGAGGGAAGAGAACTGCGTTGAGTTACGTACCGTTGGAAATCTCAATGACCACGGCTGCTTTTATCGTAAGGGGTTCATCTGTAAAAAAGGTACTTTCTTGAACGCTTGCTAACTTAGTATATCTTTGAATGTGGCCGCTCTGATTTTAAACTCTCATGCACTCCTACAGCCAAGAACTTTTGCCCCCCTCCTCCTAGTTGTCCTCAATGTCCTACTTTGGTCCCTATACCACCCATGAGTTGTCCTCTCACCACATGCCCAACTCTTCCATCCACTACTACTTATCCGACTCTTGCTCCTACTGCTGTTCCTCCTCTATGTCCTATTCTTCCTCCTGTCCCGCTGCCAACATCAGGAACAGGTAACATCACTCGATGGAATCAGCATGAAGTCAAAGGCCCGTGCATGCTTCTTGTGTCGTCTCATACGGTGAGTTATGGCTTTTTGGTGTGAACGGCTAACACCGTTGTTCTTAACGCCCAGATAAACGATTTTCTGTTTTTTTAAGACCTAGCTTAGTACTCGGATTTGAGCCTTTTAACAATTTCGCAGCATTTTCGACACAATTTGGCATTCCTCACAGTTATAAATTGTGTGCACACAGATCGGATTTGCGGTTGAGCTTTTGGGCCGTCTGACTCAAGGCCGCAGCATCGTCATCCGAGGACAGGCCAAACCGTCGGCCGAGAGGTGCTTGGCCACGCGCTCCAAAAAGAATCATGTTACCGTGACAACAAAGGTTTGGATTTTTAGACATCCGAACGAATGTTGCAGGTTAAGCTTCAAGCTGGTCACCGCCAACGATGTTGCACTGCGCCTGTTTTTTCGCATCAATGGTCAAAAGATGGTGATGACCTACAAATTGAATGATACCGAAGACAAGGAGGGGACCTTCCCCATGGGATCCGAACGGGACTTTGAGGTTACATTCATCACTACACACGCCTCCTGTTCCCGCATTTTCTGTTTGTTGTTTGGAAGCAAGGTGGTCTAATGGGCTTCATTTCAACTTTGATATTGATTATCCATTATCCTTAGTTGAAGGGCTCTTAGTCCGCATGTGGCTCACTCCATTGCCTTGTTGTCCAGATTATTATCCAGTGTGATGTGGAGTACTTCCGTGTGACCATTAATGGGGGCCACCAGCTGGATTTCACGAATCTGGGCCATGAGGTACCAAGCATCACAACGCTGAAGATGTGGCGTGACCTGTCGCTGATGGACGTCAGGCTGATATGAGGTCATTGCCATGAATGAATTGAAAGTTCTACTTCCTGCCTCAGTCTTGTTACCATGCTAACAGCTCTTTAACTGCGTTCTAATTTTCACCAATAAAAACATTGAAAAACGTTTGTTTGTAAATGTCAATGTTCTAATTCTCACCAATAAAAACATTGAAAAACGTTTGTTTGTAAATGTCAATGGTTGTTTGTCTCTGTGCCCTGCCATTGGCTGGAAACCAGTTCAGGGTGTACCCTAACTTCTGCGCAACTGGGACAGGCTACAAAATGCCTGGGACAGTTGTGAGGACAAGCGGTCAAGCTTAATGGGGATTTATGGGAGTAATCGCTGCAATAACATGATTGTCCATGCAATAAAATGCATTTAGTTTAACTTGCCGTTTGTAACAATAGATATTTATACCGTAAGAAATTACATGGAAGTGTTTTCAAAATGTTGCTTCAACATTTTTTTTTCAAACTGCCTGGTTTGAGCAACAACATGCCTTCAGCACAGACTGAACATACCTGCACGCTTTGAAATTTGTTTTTGCACAAGAAGCCCGCTTGTAGCCGGTTCGCCTCGTTTTAATGCCCAGGCGCGCTTTTCCGTTTAATAGATGAACTACGAAGGTCTTCCAAATACATGAATTGTAATTTAGTTTTGTCATGTTTTTGCCTCCTGCCAAAGCTTGCGCAGGCCCTGCTACATTTTCGCTCTCTTTTTAAGCAGCGTCTGCAATGCTAGAAAATGTCAGTTAAAGACTCAAAC
The DNA here is from genome assembly GCF_059441005.1 of Hippichthys cyanospilos. Lineage (NCBI taxonomy): Eukaryota > Metazoa > Chordata > Actinopteri > Syngnathiformes > Syngnathidae > Hippichthys > Hippichthys cyanospilos. The sequence goes on along the minus strand of NC_142375.1, from coordinate 7,167,541 downwards.
TTTAGATTGCTTGCAACCCATATAGACTGTATAAGTGTATAAACGCCCCCTCCACCCAAGTGCTCTTACAAAATATAGAAAGCTGCAAGGCCAAATTGACTTTTTACCCCCCTGTATTGCACACACCAAAACCAACCAATCAAATAATGTACTGCTAATCTAATATGTTTTTTAACTGATACATTATTAAGGCTTTTGCTAAACACGACTAGGCCATTTTTTTTTCAGGATTTGTAGGTAGGAATCGGCTCATAAGTCAAAATTCCGTTGCCTTGTCCTGCAGGTATGACAATAAAGGCCTACTTCATCTAGACAAACAAACATTCAAACATTTAAAAATGGTCTTGGTCACTCTTCCACAGGAAACAAGCGTGTGTGAAAATGTTCACCCAAATGGCAGCTAAATCAAGCGTAATATGTATTGTAAATGTAATACATGTATAATTGTTTGTAAAATTCGCTGTAAATCACCAATCTTCTATCACTTTTAAGATATTTGCAGAACAGGCCTGCGGGTTACTCACGTGATCTTTGGGCTCTTCGTTGGTGACCCCTGAACTAACATATATTCTCTCATAGTTTTTTTCACGGTGATATCTTTCCCCCTATTGCGAAAACGACTCACACATTCTTCAGTCTTCACTGGTATTTAAAAAAATCGACTGTATTGGGTCTGATTTTCAATTTCAGCGTTTGTGTGTGATAGCAAATTTTCATTTCAGATTTGAAAACAAGGATTTTCAAATCCACTGCAGTCTTGATTTTTGCCAGAAGAGGTCACTCACTTATAGCTACAGCTTTCAGAATAGTCTTGCTATTGCTCACAAAGAAATGCATCACAACAAGAAAAAAAAACAAAAAACAAGGGAAGGGTGGCATATCTCGAAAAGAAACGCCTTTTCACCTGCCAATATGAGGGTGGACCCATCATCTTGAGAGGGTGAGTTGTAGTTAGAGGGACAGGACACATTTTTCTTTGGTCTTCCAGATCCCATCTTGACCGCCACAAGTTCACGTCACCTGCCATCTCTTAATTAATCATCGAATTGAAGAAACTGCAAGCTGAAAACGCCTTGCTACCTTATGGAAATCTTGAGCATCTAGAACTCTTTTTTTCTTTCTCTGTTACTGGTTCAGTGCCAGATACGCCTGACCTAGTAGACTCGAAGTGATACTATAATTTAGTTTTGTGTCCCAAACGCTATCTGAAAACCGCAAATTCATTCGCTAATAACCTGTAGTTTATGTAAATAGCTGCGCCTGAATTGACAGGGTCAATGGTAATTGTTTCCTGGAAGTGCAAGTGCCTCACTTGCACCTTTGATTTAAAGTGTGATTGCAATAATTAATAGATTGTTTTATTTATTTGAAAGGGCTCGAATTTATCCGTGTGCCCTTATGTATTTTTCTTCATGAATTAATTTTAAAACGCTCTTTTCAACCAGTGACGGGAGTTATAAATTAGCTTTTTCTTAAGAGTATATTCTCAAAATCAGCTGCAAGCCTTGTTTTGTAGCTTATTGGATGGCCTCTGTACGCACATAAAGTACCGTTAATACAATGAAATGAAATCACTTATAACTGTTTTCTGTGGATTGATGCAATGAATAAACTTGTCCACTTAGAGTCGCCTTACCCTAATAAAAACAGCTTGGTGCTTTTCGCAGTTACGGATGTTGATTCACCGAAAACGGTCAAATGATTCTAGATTTGTTTTGCCAAGAGTATTAAGATATATTTGTGACACATATATTTGCTTGAAATAAATCTGCAAAGCCCTTACATACGCACATACACTGCTACATGTACTAAATACAGCTGATGTTGAAAAGAATCAATCTTGTTTTGTTGTGTTTAAAGAAGCAGAAGCATTTATACACGCACGCACGCACGCGCGCGCACACACACACATACTGTATATATATATATATATATATATATATATGACATCATAATTACTTGGCTTTTTTTGTCTAATTATTTTCTTTTGAAAGTATAGGGATACTCACATGACTGTCGTCATATGAGTTCACAAAGTGCAAGAGAGAACTGTAACAAGGCATCAACAGGAAAAGAAATAATGCCGGCTTATGTACAGTCTTGGTACGTAGTAAAACGTCCCGGTGAGCTTGAGGCTAAAACCGAGAAATGTTGCTATGCCGTACGTCTGCAAACCTGCACTGGTGGGATTGGACCATACACACATTATAATGCTGGACTACGACGGGACTTTTAATTTTAATACACACGATCAATACAAAAGATAAGGTTGACATGTCCTAACATATCGGAGTACATATTATCAAAAACATTCAAGCAAATAAATCAACTTTACATTACAAAACTGCCGTCTTCAAGAGTACTTATGCCCAAAGAACCTCGGGTTTAGAGAAGAATTTAAGTCATCCTGATTTAGGATGACCAGATTTTTCAAATTAAAGAGTGGAACGCATTTTTCTTGAAAATGATACCTGCAATAAATTCTCACCAGAAAGTATCTATTAGAGGGGACAGATTCAAAACATGCAATATATTGTTTGACCTTCACAGAATGCAAGACTTACTTTAGGAACGTAAAACAGAAAACTATCCATAAGTCTTTCAGGCGAATATGGTCCAGTACAAACAGGGAATACTCGCATTCCAGAGTCTATCTTCCAACAGTGCGTACTGGGAGACTACATCTACATCTCACACACCCAATATCTCTGTGAACTACATTTCTCATCATTCCATTCAGCATTTCCTGAAGTACGGTGCCAAAACTCCCCACAGTCCTGGTTGCCATTGTAACTGTTTGGCTGTCCATCCGCCCAAAATCTGTAATGTCAAGAGAAACAATATCATGTTCAAGTATACGTATATTAAGGATAACGTTTGGGTCATGAAAGTCAGATGAGGCTTTCCATTCAATTGGTTCACAAAAAAGGTTCAGCTCATGAGGCACAAATGGCACAAATTACCCGAATGAGCAGAACTTTGAGAACTTTGATAACATGCGTGTTCATGGGAGTCCAGGATGGAACACGGTTATTTCATACAATGGTCCTCAGGAACTGTGCTTTTCAATTATCGCCTGGATCAAAGATACAAACTGGCAGAAATGGGCAGTCGGTCGGTCGATCCCATTATGTAGGAGCAAAAGCTTGCTTTTTACTTGGAGTGTATGTGCTCACATCAGAATTTTGTATGATATAACCGTTTCTGTAAATGACCTTTGGAAAAATCTCTTCGGAGGGTGAAGGGGGCCTGATTCACAACGATGTGTTTACTTACGATCGGATGCGATTGCTTGTATTACACTAAGTCTCTGCACAATATGGCTAACCTTGCTTCAGGCCACCATCCCCACCACAAATAACCCTTGATCAATGTTGTAAATACAGCAAAATGCTTACTCTAGGGTCAGCGGGGTCCCGTCCACCCACTTCCATTGACCCTCTACTCCCTCATCAGTCACTCCCATCCAGACCTCTTTGTTATTTGAAAATAATCCATTCACAAATCTCTAGAAAAAAGAAAAGAAAACGGAAATGTTAGTTCTTCATACATTGTACAGTGCTGCACACAAGACCTGCAAATTGATTGTGAAATGGAAGAAACCAACTAAAAAGTTGGTAGACGATGTAACTTCCAGTTTATAGAATGTCATGTGTTTTTTTCCAAAAAAATGCAACCTACTGTATGTCATATGGAAATGATCTATGTGCATGTCTGATCCGATGACTTATATTTGAACCTTCCGATTGATTTAATTGATTTTTTTCCCCTCGTAGAAGATGATTTGTAGCTCAGAACTCTCATGGCATTTCCTGACAAAGACTAACAAAGAAACTCATCTACAGCAATGTACTCCCACAGGAGGTGCGGTAGTATCTTGCAGGTTAAAATTTTAAAAGTGAGTGGATGTCTCTCTTCCCTCATAATTCAAGTTGCCTTCCTCACCTCACTGAGAGTACCGAAAAGTTTACTTTCTGTTGATCGAACTTCTTTAACATTTCTTGAGCCTCAGAAGCATTTTCCAACCAGCAGATAATACAAAAACACAAGACATTTTCAGTAAAAGCACAATAAAACATTTGGAGTATTCTGGTATTCACAGAGATTGACTAGGGTTTTTTACTTTTCTTTTTTTAACTGAAAAACAAGCTCAAGTGAGACTGCTGATCTTGAGTTTGTGGTCAAGCACATTCAGACGGCATCAGTTCTCCATTTTAATAGTGAGCCAAAGATGAGCCTTCGAGAAATCAACACTTTGAGAACTCAACAGCCATCTCTTTAACTTTGAGGTTATGAGAGGCAGATTTGCCCACTTGCACCTTAAAAAAAAAAAAAATGTCCAAAATGGAACAATGCTCCTCTGCTCCATCTTGAAGGAGGCTTACCAATGCTGTGTCAACAGCAAACTTTATGACTTTATTCACATTTATAGTGGCTAAAAGTTCTCGATATTTTAATGTCACTTCAGCCCTCGTGTTGTGCAAGTCCAAGACTTTTTTTTTCTCAATGAAGTAATTCTTATTTAAAATACTTAGTATGTTACAAAGCAAATTTGAGCTACTGGTACATAGGGAATCAACCCACCATTTCATCGTTGCTGTTTATGATGACCAGGTCTGCTCCTTTTGACTGGCAGTAGTTTCTACTCAGGTACCATGTCTTCTTGGTAGTAGAACCAAAGTAGCAGTTCTTCTCAAACTTCTTCCAGGAGCTGGGACAGACTTTCGCTGTAATGGAATGTTATTACTTGATAGGAACAAATAATATCATGAAACTTTGTTAGCTTTGTATAAGGAATAAATTGCCTTCGGGGGAGGAGCTTCCTCACATGTAAACACAAACAGAGGAGCGTCGCCCTCATGTTTGTGACGTAACTTGCTTTAAATACATTGAATTAAATATCAAAGTAGACTCCTTACAGAAATAGAACCCAGAATTGATGATTAATTCTCCTTAGTGATGATGGATTACATTTGCATTGCTTTGTTTTTGTCATGTGAAGTGTGATTTCAATAAAATAAGTTGTAACATGTATAAACACTTTAAAGCATAATTAACAGTTGTTGATTTCGATTGCTATTTTTATTGTTTTTTATTTGGTTAATGTTAAACGTGATACAGGTTTAAGGCAGACAATTTTTATAGATAATAATCTTATTATCATTATGTTGAGTGGGGTGGGGGCTCGAAAAGTTTTCTCTATCCTGAGGGGGGGCTTGGCAAAATATAACTCCTCCCAAAAACGTGTGTGTTTTCTGATTAAGACAGGTGGGAGTACATTACAACTTCTGCCCTCATTGGTCGATGGTTGCGCTGGTAACCAATCGCGTGTCTTGCAGGACACTCAAACATGATTTCAAGAGGGAGCTAGGCACTTCTGTACGACACGGGATTAGCTCCCGGCGCGATCATCGACCAATGAGGGCAGGAGTTGTTATCTCCTCCCGCCCCAACTCCCGCTAGTGAGGTTGTCCGAGAGGGCTGTGCCGGTCTCAATCAGAAAACACACATGCTGTTGGGAGGAGGAAAGAGGTTTCACCCGATCGTTGGAAATCTCTTACCTAGAATTCTTTTGTATCAAATTGTAATTTCAAATGCAAACTCTGATTGTTATCATAATTGCTCCAGCCTTAATTTAACTAGACTTCCGGGCACCGCTAATATAACCGTGGCTCTCCGTGAGACTACAGCCAAATTTACAGTTACCGTAAAAGGTTTAATAATTTAAGGTTTAAGTAAATATGTAATTGGACGTCCAAGGAGTGTCTGTGGCAAGTGCATTGTTTCCTCATCTGTCGCAATATAGCCCCCCTACCCAAAAAAATCCACGATGCAGTGAGGGCCCGATAGGTAGCAAGGGATCATTGTATTTCTGCTGGCATGCAGGCCCTTTTGCCATCTACACATACAAGTTCAAACATGTAATGCACAGTACATTCTGTACAAAACATGTGTATTTTTTTTCTTTTATTTTTCCCTTTTTTTTAAATAGAAGAATCGATGTTTTTCTTGTTTTTCCAGGGTCTGCACTTTGTCTTGATAAACAGATTTATACGTATGCTATACAGTCACACACACGTTAATATCATACACATCCGTCCATTTCAACGTGTCTGATATTGGCATAAAATGCAAATACTTTTTAAATAAAGTATGTTCAATACTGTAAGCATTGTTCCGCCTTACCGTTTGCTGTGGTGTTCAGTATTGTGACGGTAGCCCGCAGCTGGTCAACCTCAGCAGTCATATTACTGATTATCACCCTCTGCTGGTCCCTCTCTTGAGTCACATTTTTCAAATGGCTTTCAAGATTCTTTTTCTCTTCAATTGTGGAATTGTAGGAGGCCATCAGTTCATTAGTAGCTTTGGCGAGTGTGTTGTAAACCTCCTGGAGCATTTCTTTTTCCAGCGTTAGGTTTTGGTGACTGCTTGCAATGCTGTCCCTCTGGCTGGAGGAGGAAGCGTATCGTTCCTGTAGATGCTCAACAACCTTGATCAGGTCGTTATAACTTATTTGCAGCTTCTCTTTTGACCTTGTTACGTTGTTGAATTTGTTCTGCAGATTGTCCCTCTCTTTAATCACAGAATCGTAGTTGGTCTGTAAGACACTTTTGCTCTTGCCCAGTGATTCGTACTTTGTTTGTATTAAGTCCTTGGCTGTCGACAAGGCATTGTTATTAGTCTTCAGCTGCTCCTCACTGGCCTTAAGCTGCTCCAGTTCTTTGCTTAGAGCAGCATTACTGGCTTGCAACTTGCTTTGACTCTCTTTTAGTTGATTTGCTTCAGCTTTTAGTATGTTGTTGTTGGTTTGTATTTGAGTCGTCGATTTAGACATGAAGTTGTAACTTTGTTGTAAATGTTCGTGGTTGACTTCGAGATATCTCTTCTCGTTCTGTACAGTCTTGAGTTGAGACTTGAGGGTCTCTTTTTGCCCTCCAACAGCTTCTAATGTCTTCTGGTTTTCTTTACCCACTTTCCAGTCTGCCCCGGAAAATGGAAGATGAATTAAAGTTAAGCAGTTGGCTTTATACGGTTGATAAACCTTTGACATCTGTGGCGAATAAAACCGTAAGGGGAAACTTACAGTGGATAGATTGACCGATGAGCCCAGCCACCATGAAAAGACACATCAACCCCAGGAAAAGTGTGGCAGCCCTGAAAGGGCTGTTTCTTAAGGCGTAAACTGAAGAAAACATATGTAAAACAAGATTTGTAAAGTGGCATTTATAATGCATCTTACTGTGAGCTAAAACACGATTTCACATATGTTACAGGAATATAGTGGTAGGCAGAATAAATAACTTCTCATCACTATGATGACAAAATGTATCATGAGCCTGTGTATGCAATCTGTTGAAATTCATGCAGAATAAGAATGATTCATGAAAGCATCAGCTATGAAAGTCTAAATTTTACACGGAGTAAAGTATTGCCTCAAAGTGACAAAATTGAGTCAAGATGATTGTTTCAGTGTGCATACTGTTTATGTTTGGTAGTTTAACTTAAGGTTTATCCTTTTTAAAATAAATTCCTTGGATTCACATCGACTGGATTTTCAGATTTAATTTGATGGTATTTACATTCGAAACAGGAACACGCTGGAGGGATTATAACAATTTGTGTATGTGGCTTCCAGTTTTTAACAACAGGGGCCCACTAGTTGCATTCAAGTAATGCATATCCTTGGGTTAAAACAAGTTTCCGTGAGAAACAAAACAAATCAGACATCGACAGCGATTTTGAGCCAGGACAAACACCCTAACTATGGATGTCTCCATGACCATGAAGGCCTCGTTCTTTGGTTAGTTTGCTCATAAAGAGGAAGGGAAAATATGTGTCCAATCAGTTATTGAGAGGCCACGAGATCTGGTCAAAGTGTGTTGAATTCACATGAGTTTCTTAATTGGCAAATAATGATGATGATGATAATGATATATATATATATATATATATATATATATATATATATATATATATATATATACACACATACAGCTATATTAGTATAGTATAGTTCTTAGTATAGTTCTTATTTCACTTTTGTCGACACAAGATGGTGATCAATGCACTTGACAAAGCTTCACTCATAAGCCATACTCATAAGCATAATGGCTCATTATTTTATATCAAAATAATATTTACCTTAATGATTTTGAGACACAATTATCACTTCTCATTCATTTTCCTCGCAGCATATATGATGTGTGATTGTATATAATATACTGCGATGAAAAATTGTTCATGTCGCCGAAAGAGGTAAAACTGTCACATTAGTTTTAGTCCCAAACTCATTTGCGAGGAAAACTTGCTTAAATGACAATAATAGGCACCATTTTATGACGGTTATATTTATCAAGCATTGTAACAAACCGGATTTCTTTTACCTGAAAACTGAAGCTTGCTGCCATCCACTAAAAGTCGCTTGTAGTCGCCATTCCCATCATCTATGTCCATCGTTGTCTCTGAAGAAATTTGGCTCTTAACAGTCATGTTTGTATCTGCTTCCTCTTTGTTGCTGAAGTAAGGCGAACTCACAGTGTTCTAGCGGCACGTTTTTACTATATGAATATAACCCTTGTCATTGATTTGGAGAATTTTAGATTGAAATTGTGTAAAACTTAAGAAGACTTACCACTCCTTGCAGTCTTCATATAAATTGTCAAAAGTTAAATCAGTAACGCTTTAGTGAAATTAGTGCAGTTAATTAAACCGTTCTTAGCAGTGTTGTCAGTTTGAGTCAGTCACGCATCACTCGCCGATCTATCCTGTGTTTGTGAGTGTGAGAAATAAACCCGTTTCTTGAAGAAGAAACGGATGCAATTGCGCATCAACTTGGACACTATTTCACAATCTGAAACAGTGTCCGGAAAAAGAGACTCTCCAAGTCACAAACATGCTGACTGGTGCATTTTGTCCACACAAAAAAAGTCAGTTGCTAAACTTTTTCAAACTTGTAATGTTCATATGATGACTCAAAATATGCTGGTTGAATAGGTTCACAAATGTATATATTACATTTGTGTTTTTATTTTCTGAATGCTCAACTTTAAAAGTGATTCATGTAGCAAAAGAAGTCAAACTATTAACCGCCAATGCAAAACCACTGATCGTTTCATCAGAAATTTCTGGAAGATGTTATCATTCTTTCCTCTTTTTTTCATGTGTTTACAGTACATTGTGATCACCTAGAACCCCAGAAAAATTGTAAAAACTTTAATGGCATTTATTTGATTGTATCTATCCTCAATTTGAACACTGGCAACATGGACGCGGTGCACTGCACAAGAATTAAAAAAAAAAAAAAAAATCATCTGTACTGTAAACAAGTCTGATACTTTGGTACACCTAACTACAATGCACATTTTAAAAATAAAATCCAGGAATCCCTTTTTAAAAGCAAGCATTTATGATGGCACGGAGAAAAAACAATTAAAAACATTTCCCACCACTGATTTTGCTTAAAAGCTGTACAACTCATTTAATTCGACTCATAATTCATTCAGCTCCTCCCTTATTTCTTGTCCTTTGTATTAATGAAAAGTTGTAACGGGGAGGATGCTTAGAGCGAAACTGATGGTGTGTCTATGCTCAGCCATATCTATTTAATAAAATATATATATATATATATATATATATATATATATATATATATATATATATATATATATATATATATATATATATATATATATATATATACAGTCACTAATAAGAAATAAGTTGGTATTAAGTGATCCGACAATAAAAAGAGGCATTTTGAAAGTTTTTCTAATTAGTTAAGGAAAATGACCTAAAAAAAAAAACATAAATGATATGCCGTCCTAGAAAAATTCAACAAGTTTCAGGTTGAAGAAATACTTGCACAACCAAATTGTGGTACTATTTCACAATGCGAAACAATATCAGGAAGAAGTGATTATACAAACCACAGAGATGCTGAATGTGCAGCTGAAAAAAAAGTCTGAGTCAGTTGGTAAACTTTTCCCAACTTGTATTCTTCACACAAAGAATGGAGTGCTTTATAGAACACAATAAACTTACTGTATGTATTATGTATATTTCTTTTCTGCATTTTAAACATCCTCAAGTGCGCTTCAGTTATTTTCAAACAAACAGTAGAGGAATTTAATTATTTTATTATGTATTCCTTTTTTAAACTTTGCTTTTAGAAAGAAAATAAAGACCCTGTTGAATGATTTTGAAGATTTGTTTTTAACTGCACACAGTGGTGTCTTGACATACAAGTGTGCCAACCTATGCATTTTTCGAGATACAACCTCACATTTCAAGAAACATCCTTTAGTCGATTGTTTTGTTTTGTTTTTTGCTTTGATTTTAAACTGCACTGAACTCAGCTCACTTCGCAAGAAGAAACACTTTGCGAATGATTACCCTTTTTTTAAATTTTACAATTACACATGTAACCCATTTATAATTAGTACATTTAAAAACATGTTTAGCCACTTGCAGTCAAGAGAAAATGACATAACTTGTGGTGGAGGGTTAGGTAACGGCTAATCACAGCTCAGCTTGTGAATGTCACATGACCAACAGGTGAGTTGTGATTGGTCCTTACCCTAGCCTTGATTATGCGTAGTGATTTTAAAAAGTATTAATCATACTTGAAAAATAATTTCGTTAATTCCCATTACAAAATATTAACTTTTTCTGATGAAAATGGCCTCAATTTTCTCAATTGCCTCAATTGAAAATGATGCAATTTGCTGAAAGTGGCTATATATATATATATATATATATAAAGAGATAGAGAGAAAGAGACGGGTAGCGCACTATCAATGCACAAAAATAGCTAGAGGCGACATCAAAAATCAAAGACTAAGCAAACAAGACACAGATGTTTGTGTGTGTGTGTGTGTGTGTGTGAGAGAGAGAGAGAGACATAATATTTAATATTTAATGTTTCATATTTCATATTAAATTTTGAAAGTATAGAAGACAGTCCTATAAGGCAAGCAATCAAAACAGTTTTTTACAATTTTAAAATGTAATAATTTTGAACTTTGTCAAAATGCGTTTTATGTGTGCCTCTTGTTTTTGTCTCTCACAGCAGTCAATGTGAATTTAAAGGCATGCTTTTCACGTCCAGTCTGTAGTGATGATAGTGTACCCTATAGAATATTCTGGCCAGTAGAGATGATTCTGCACCACCTGCAATATATCCATTTGTGACGCCACAACACTGGAATCCCAGATGCCGGTAGAGCTGGTGCGCAGCGGGTGAGTAGGCCGTGGTTCCCAGGACAACAGTAGTGTATCCCTGAGTGATGGCAAACTGGCGAACTTTCATTCCGAGGGCAATACCCACGCCACACCTCCGACACCCGCGGTCAACTGACATGCGCTTCAGTTCAGCAAAGCCTCCTGCCTTTTGGCCAACCGCTGCTACAATACCTGCTACTTGGCCATCCAACACTGCGACCCAAAGGCGGGAATCTGATGAAGAGAACACATGAGAATCTAAATGGAAAAAGAATAAAAGCTTGATTCTGAACTTCTCTGCATGGGGCTTCTTTTAAAACAACAATCGATGCTATTGTGTGGGAAAAGGTATTGAGTGGATGAGTTGATGTGACTCATTAACATGTTGTTCTCTTGCACAATGGCAAATTCAAAATCTATTAGCGATATACCCTTGCTATTTCACAATAGACCCAAACATTTTTACAGGCTGCACCAAGGAAAGTAATATTCAGCAATAATGCCACAGTCCTCAAATTTCTGAATCACACTCATTACTGCTCACATTTGCATTTTTTTTTTTATTTCTTACGCCTAATGCCTGTAGACATCTGGGATGGTCACCAGCAAGCCAGCGAACCCAGTGAGGATAAGCGGCAATAGAAAATGGATGGATGGATGGATGGATGGATGGATGGATGGATGGATGGATGGATGGATGGATGGATGGATGGATGGATGGATGGATGGATGGATGGATGGATGGATGGATGAAACTTTGATCCTGAGGCCCGTCATGTCATAATTTTTTCACAATTTCCTGAAGCTGAAACATCCCAATTATCGCATTGGCAGCATACTCATGTACCCCATTGAACATGTTTTATTTGCTTCGGATCAGCGTATTTGACACTGCGTTCCAGTAACTGCCAAATAGTAACATTGCGAAGCCACTGAAGTAAAGTGGGCCGAATTTCCGCAAGCTTCAATCGACAACTTGATCAAGTCTATGCAAAGAATATGTACTGTATTTGCACTGGTGTGTTTTAAATGACTGGATTTCTCAACCCTCGCCGCTGCCCCCCAGTAAATTGCACAATTTAGAGTTGGTCTTTTATTGTCACAGACCCTTAATCCTGCTGTTTAATTAACTGTCCCAATAAAATAGAAGTAGTCACAAACACAGATTTATGTAGATCTGTGGGCAATGTTTAAGGGAAAAAAACACACATTTTAGTTTCTTTACAAAGAAAAAATATTGTCTAGTTGACGAAATGAGAGCAAAAACATGTTTTGCACACAAATGTGTTGTACTAATATATTCGTTCACTATATGTAAACTGATATAGTATGCCCCAGCAGTAATTAAAAAAAAAAAATCATGCAAAACTAACAGCAATGCTTTTTAAGGCTTAAACGAGCCTACTTGCCTGATGCAGCATTGTAAAAGTCTTCAATGTGACCCATGTCTTTATTCATGGCTTCCTCCAAATATCCATGAATCACTTTCCTGCTGTAGTAGTAACGGCCACACAGCACAACTACAGGGAGGAGTCCAATCAGCCACCAACACATTGTGAGTGCAAAACCGACAGCTGCTTGGAAAAGAAAGATAAGAGCAGATGTGTGAATGCAGAGATAATAAAGTGTATTCGCCTCATCATCTTTTCTACCAGAAACATCAATATTAAAATGGCCACCGTCAGAACAGGAAGTGTTCATTTTCCTCATTTTACTTCTTTATTTCTAAGTCTCATGCAGATTGGTGTTGCTCCTCAGTCACACTAATCACCCACATACTGTGCTTTGTCAGGGCTATTTGAAATTAAGATGATTACCTTTAATAATCTAGAGCAGTGCATCCCAACCATGGATATCATTATTGGTGGAGAATATTAACGCAAGCACACTTTCTTTTTCTTTTTGTTTTTTTTTTAAATGATGCCTATGGAGACTTTAAAAGGACTAACCCCAATTTAGGAGCAGCTCTATAAAACCTAAAAGCACAAGGATTCTTAACTACATTAATCACATTTGCCTAATACCGAGTTATATGTTTACATGCCTGTCCTTGACAATATTTCTTTGCGAAATTGTTCATGCCACTAAAAAAAACACCATCGGTGCCACCAAGAAGCATGATGAACATGAAGGGCGAGGAAGAACCAGGTTTTATCACAAAAGGAAATTTTAACACCATGGCATGCTGAGGACAAAAATGAATTGTACATGAGGCAAATATACAGAGCTGTAGGTGATATTACCTGTCATCGTCAAATACAGCAGAAGGCTCTCAGGATGGTGTCTCAAGCCTCGGAAGGCCGTGTCAAACACCATCTCCATCATTCCCTCAGAAAAAATCCGTTGCACGTGCGGTTCATCCTCCAGCTGAAAGTCTCGTACAACCAGAGTTGAAGGTTTTCTTTTTCTTACATCTTCAAGTTTTGGGATAGCACTTTCCAAGAATTTTTCCTCCATAGCAACTTTTTGCTGCTGCTGGTTTTAGAAGGATATGCACATTGAGTATGTTTGTTTTCTTCTGATTTTCATAAATATTGTTAGCTAAGAGAGTCACCGATGTGAATGATCACAAGATGGGCAAGTTCTCTGGAAATGATGTGAAATTAAATCCATAAGCAGTGAACTCGGGAAGAAGCAGTGAAACCGTGAAAAAAGCTCAAATGTTCTACATTGCTTTTGTGATTTTTTTTTTTTTTTTTATCTATACCAGTGGTTCTCAAATGGGGGTACAGGTACCTCTGGGAGTACTTGAAGGAACTCAAGGGGGTACTCCAGATTTTAAATAAAACACAACATGCAAAAATCCCTTACAAATAATTATTGTAGTAAATAAATGTTTCAGGGAAATATAAGTTCAGAAAACTCATTTTATGTTTAGTAGGGTATTCAATTTCATTATTTTAAAAAGCCAGATTCACCCCCCATACCAGAATGGTTCGATAGAATGATTTATTTTGTGAACAAATCTCTACTATGATCACAAAAGAGGACACTTTAAATTTAATATTTTTCTGTGTACAAATATTTATTTCTTTTTGAGAATAGTTCTGACATTTTATAATGATATTTAAAGCATTTTTTTTAATTCAGTACAGTATTATGACATTTTAAATCACAGACAAAATATCAAATGTACAACTACAGTTTACATAAAGCAACATTTTCTAGGTCAAACTCAAAGAATTCTTCATGTTTTGTGAAGAATAAACATAATGAATTTAACCATAAGCAGCAATAATGAGTTTCCTTTGCTTCACTCAATAACATTACTGCAATGTAAAACATTCAGGTTACACCAATTGAATATTTTTAAATTGATCAGAGCCTGAATATTAACTGTGAGGGATTACTTTAACATTTTCAAGGTAATTTCTTTGCTTCTCATTCTAATCATCCTGAGTGTGTCAAGTTTGTCAGCCATTCACCGTACAACACCATAGCATGGCTAGCCTGCTCAAGGCTCTCAATGATGTGTGTTCAAATAGATTCTTCCCATTTATTGAAGACGGAGTACATTCAACATTTTTTTCCTGAAAAGAGGTAAGTGCTACTTACCGATAGCAAAATCCTAAAAAGCCATTTGCCGAGCACGAAGACCCCTGCTTGCCTGCATCTGATCTGAAATGGTTTCTTCCCAAACAGGACTGTGTCAGCGACACCTGCAAGTACTTACTAGACTCTTTTATCATGTGTCATCTTAAAACTTCTTTTTTAAATAGCAGATACGTAAGTCCCGATAATCCTCCCTTCATTTTATTGTTAATGAAGGGGAGAAAAACTAAAATGTTTGAAGCATTTACATTTGTTTATCCGAATTGCAGCCTTGTCTGGGTGTGGGCTGGAATGTCCATTTCTAGATAAGCCCCTTATCAAGTTAAAAGGCATTTTCACTCACATTTCAGTTGAGCCAGTTTGCTCAGTTGGTATATACAGTAAACTCGACAATTTATTTTAAACTACTTCCTTCCTTCTATTACCATTATTTTACTGTAAATCATAATAATAATCATCATCACCATCATCATTGTATTTATAAATTTGTAGGCACGAGTTTTCTTTAACCTCTCATCTTGTAACATTGGTCCAAAGTGACAGATCTGAGTTTTTTCTTTGGTCTAAACCTTTGCAATAGTGACGGATGATGTGAATTGATTGCGCTCATACAGTAGGCTATCGATATTAAGGGTGTATTTGTAAATGCCTTCCAATTGTGCTCTGCTACAAGCCAACCCTTTTGAAGCTCCCAACATTGTTGAGTTACTCAAAGTGTCTGGAGCATGCTCCAGCTGTTCTTTCAGGGGACAGAGCATCACAGTACCAGGTAGGAAAAGATGCTGATCAAAGGAGGTCAAAGGATTGACCCTTTGGAGAGTAGTTTCTCACATACCACAAACCTTGTGCAAAGCAAGGGCTAACTATGGAATGGGTAGAATTTTGTTTTGAAAATTAGTGCAGTTAGAAATGGACATTCAAAGTTTATCATTAAGACACATTTACATTCATTTCGAATATGAAGAAAATCTGTAGGATTGTGAAAAATATGACTTTTATTAGAAAAAGCATAAATAATGTTATGAATGGTAAATTATTCACTTCCGTTGACAGCTATAAACATCAAAGATCATTTTCTACTGACTGGCAGTGTGAATTAAAGTGACCCTACAATGAAAGGTCAAAACTTTGAAGCTGTAACCACGTTACAATGATGAATTGTCAGCCAAACACCCACAAAGTGTTATATTCTTTCATTGATGCATTTCAAAGCATTCCTTGCTATTCCGCGCTTTTACACCGGCCCCGCCTTATGGCGACAGAAGAAGTATGTACCTCCCCTACACTGCTTTGTACCGGCCGTGCAAGAGTCAATATACGTCAACCTTAACCATGTCTCTTAGTTTTGTTTTGGCTCCGGAGTTGAGGAGGAGAAATTTTGCACCGAGTCAGCCAAGCTAACAGCAACGTTTCATTTATTAGTTACAGCATTTGATTGTAGAAAATGCCAAAATGGCCAAAATGTGTGTTTGGGAGCACATAGCCGAACAATCAACAACAGTAGTAAATAATTCACCCACTGGCGGAACTATTGTTATGAGTACTGGTTCCCACGGGGACTGATTTGATTGGAGGAATGTGTGTTAGTGAGGTCAGTGTAATGACATTGTTTGGTGTAGTAAAACGGCTTTTTTTGGCCCCCTTTTTCACTCTGCTGGGACAGTCTCAAGCACCTACAAGCCTCGTGAGGATGAGTGGTCAAGATGATGGA
Organism: Hippichthys cyanospilos; assembly: GCF_059441005.1. Taxonomy (NCBI): domain Eukaryota; kingdom Metazoa; phylum Chordata; class Actinopteri; order Syngnathiformes; family Syngnathidae; genus Hippichthys; species Hippichthys cyanospilos. The sequence continues at coordinate 7,151,058 of NC_142375.1, read as the reverse complement.
TGGATGGATGTTTAAACACAGTGAGAGGTGCGATTTTAGCAAAACAAGGCAATTTGCTTCCTTGTTAGAAATATTCCTCCCATAAAACTCACATTTTCTAAGAAATTAAATCACCAATGTGCCAAATAAAATGTATATGCATATATGATAGTTTAAAATGTAATGATATTGCCCCTTTAAAACGCTTGAAAGTTGATCTTGTCTTTGTTGTTGCATGTTTTCGTCTAACGCATCTGTGACGGTGTTTATTCCGGAATCTCACCATTTTTTGTGATTGAACGATCTGAGATTGATTGTTCCGTGCACCGATGATTCAAAGGTTTTAAAACAGACTAAGAGGTCAAGTTATTCATTCTTGATTATGCACAGCTGTTAAGTGAAATCATCATAAATTTTTATTGTCAAGTATTTCATTTTATGTGGGTTTCCTGCAATCTGAGAATGTTCCATCCTTTACAGCAATTTTCGCTATTGCTTAGACTGCCTCATAAATAAAGACTGAGCATCAACTGTTTCTCTATTGGCTCAAGACCGCAACTAGAGCTCAGCCACAATATCCACAAAAAGATACAGTTTATCCATCACTGGTAAAATGAAAAGGAGCCAGTGCAGCAGAAAGTGTGCACACTATCTTTTCTACAGTGTGAAAATAGACTAAAGCAGTGACGACAGAAAGTGGGCGCGATGGGGGATCGGGACAAATGGTCGGGAATGACTCAGATGGGAAAACTCCATAAAAGTCTGTTGAGATGAAATAATAATCCATGTTATACCAGCCTGAACACGCCTGTGACATGAGGGTGGGATCAGTCGGATTCTATATTTAGCTGCGATGACGCTCGTTGTGATGCATGGAAAGTGATACATGAAGAAATGTGACAATGGAGTAAAGGGTGCATTGCTCCATCAGGAGCAGGAGACAAAACGGAAAGAAACTGAAATTAGAGACGTCAGTGAATATTTGATGTATGTACAAAAGATGTGGTACTGAAAACTTTGGATGGATGGATGGATGGATGGATTGGATGATTTGGCATATATGTGGCATTTAGAGTGATATACAGTTGCACCATCATTCCATACACCATCAGAGGTGTTTCTGCTTCTGTTTTTGCCAGTCTCTTAACTAAATAGGAAAGAAATAATAGGTTGAGAACTTGTAAAATGCAGCAAACTCCACACACAATACTAAAGGTACTGTAACATGGTATTTAAATACTTTCCACAGTGTAATATGCAGTGTTGGGGTTAATGCATTTCAAAATTAATGTGATGAATCTGTAATGCATTACTTTTTGCTGTAACATTACATACAAAAAATAGTATTATTTTACTCGGTACAAATGACAGTAACGCATGTTACAATGCATTATAATATATAGCCCCAAATTTATAAAATTAATTGGAGAAGATGAAAACATGATTGCCGTATATTTGGTTGCCTTGAGATGGCACTGGTGTATTGTTGGTATACAGAGAACATTTTCGTTTTATTTGTAAGTTTTTATTCTACTAGCGATCTAGGCATCATTTACAAGTCCAAGGGAGCATTAATACTGTATTTATTTTGAGCATGTAAGTTTACTTAAGTTTAGTTTAAGGTCATTCCACTGGAGGTGTAATGAGCGTAATGGCAAATCCACATTTCCAGGTATGTTGATGAGAGTAATGTAAAAGTAATGCAATAGTAGTGTAATGCCTTGCATTTCAAATACAGTAATAGTTCAATGTAACTAATTACTTTGGAATAGAGTAATAAGTAATGAATAACGCATTGAAGTTTTTAAGTAACTTGCCCAACAATGGTAATATTTGCATTTCAACTACGGCACATTGTCGATTTAATTTCTTATAAATATGTTTTAATAGTTTTAACAATTGTTAGTTTTATGGCACTGATATTTCTAAACAGGAAGAAAAACGCCTTTTTTGCAGAGGACGGCTTACCGTGTGACTGCCTTACCCCCTTCATGATGCCCTTCAATGCCAACAAGTCATGAAACACCCATCCATCCATCCATCCATCCATCCATCCATCCATCCATCCATCCATCATCTGGACTGCTCATCTTCACAAGGTTCACGGATGGTTGAGACTATTCCAACAACGTGAATAATGGGGTCAAAAACATGTGCTTTACTGAGATGCTAAAAAACGCAAAATGATGTCAATACACCACCCTCACTACCACAAGTTCCTTCTATCAAATCGCTCCCCATGGGAAGCCAGTAATTATATCAATACTTCCGCCCAAGGCTTAATTATTTTCCTACTGACATTGCTTGTCCGACTGTGTGCACCCAAACACACATTTTGGCCACTTAGCATTTTCTACAGTAAAACGTTGTAGGTAATAAATGATAGGTTTCTGTTTAATTGGCCGACTCAAAATCTCTGCTCCTCAGCTCTGGAACAAACTAAACAAAATTAAAGGAAAGGGATAATGTCGCCATGAATTTTCTCTTGCACAGGCGGTCAGGGGAGGTGTTGGGGGATACGAATTGCTCCTGTCTTGCTCATGTCGTCATCAGCGCACTTCAAGCTATTTTCATCTGCACAGGTGGGGCTGGTGCAAGAGCCCAGAATAAGAAGGGGATGCTTAGAAGTGCACCAATGAAGGAAAATAACACGTTCAGGCTGTTTTAGGGTGAGAAATCAACATTGAAACATGGGGAAAAGCCTCAAAAAGTTGTCTTTTCATGTTGCTGCCGCTTTCAGAAGTAAATAAAAATCTTCCAAAAAAATTGAAGGAGAATGCTAACTTTCTTTTGGAAAGTATAGTGAGAATTGTAATATTTACTATAGTACTGTTTTTCGGAGTCGTTTTAGTACATTTCTCAGATCATAATTACGTACATACGTATGTACGTACGTACATACAAATTGCAAAAACATCATGCTTACACAGCAAAAGTAATTTCCTCAAAATCATTAGTCCTTCTCTCAGTAGTAAACATCTGCATCATTGAATGAGTGAATCATAACAAGACATTGTGTACGGACAACTGTCAAATTGCTTCATCGTGTTGTTACTAATACAATGTACCCTTAAGGCTTGTTCAAGTGTCTATTGTTGCCAAAGTTTTGATGTCCAGTTATAAATGGAACGTTGCACATACAATACATCTTGAAATTACTATATCGTGGCGATGTGAAAGAAGTGTTTTTGGGGGCATTTTTCTAATTAAATAAATATAGAAAGAAGAAAGGTGATTAAGTCGCAAATTATTTTCCCAACCTTCAAAATAAATGCATTCCAAGGCTGTTTCTTTCATACATTACTTGCTATCCCACATTTTGTTTTGAAACATTTTTCCACAGAACGTTTGGCCTTCTGACAAAATGACAGTTGCTTCACAGGCCGCAGATTCTCTGCAAGTCTCATTGAACTTCTGGCCCAACAGGCTAAAAAAAAAAAAAAAAAGTCTCGTCCTGTAGTTATTCCCCAGTAAATGTGTCTATCCTGCCCAGGTCATCTTATTGTGCCCTGCCTAAAAGGAGAAGCGATTGGTGCTGAAAGCCTAAGTAAAACTGTGCAAGTTAGACTCGGAACATGTGACAAATCCTAAATGTGTATTTTCATTCATGCTCTTTACTAATGTTTACAGAACTGTAATCACAAAAAAACATTGGCGATATCATTGAGAAAGAGGGGATAACAATTATGTATTTAATAAAATAATTGTTAAATAATATGGTGTATTATCATCGCTGTTCAGTATCTAAGAGCCTCATGGCTTTAGATCCAGAGGGACAAGCAGTGGACGGGCGCTTTTTGGACCCAGGCCGAGAACAGCTCACTCTCAGTCAGGCCGCGCGGGTGAGGGTTCTGATGTTGAAAGACCCGAAACCCACTTGTGATGTGTCCAAAATCATGCATCACTGGATATATGCAACAACATAGACGCACTTTTGGACATAGGCCTACCAGTTTTGCGTGCTCTCCAACAAAACGTATATTAACGTATGTTAAAAAAATACTCATTGCTTTTCACTATTTACCTTATCTAAAAACGAATATTGAAGTCTTTTAACTATAGGCATATTTCATTTTCATTACTTTCTTTTCAACGTCACTCAACTGGATGGAAGTGCAGCGTCCTCTACTGTATACACAACTGCATACAAGGTCAGCTCAGTGTGGTGTTTTGAAGATTTTTTTCAAATGAATAGCTTAAATGTCAGAAAAAGTGTTGAGGGGGCTAAAGGGACAGATTATGAAGAGGTGTGTCGAAGATTGTGCGTGTTGTGGGGGCATGTCCCCCACCGGGTCTGTGTTTATTTGTTTAATGACTGCATTGATAGTCATTCTCAACAAGATGAGAGCCACATCTCGGCGGCAAATATGACTAAACCCTTTTATAGAGTCATTGTGGACAGTCGTCTTTTGTCACGTGAGTGGTATATGTGGCATATTTTGGGATGCTTTTAGTGAGGTGGAGACACTCGAACATGTACTTTACGCACGACATGTGCGTAAATCTGCCTTGTGTGATGCAAAAAACGTCTGTCTCCCAGTGGGCCTCTCTTATGGTGCGCGAAATTCTGCCAGTGAATTTGCGCGCGTGCGTGTTCACACTTAAGCCTTCCAAATGTTCTCCAACGCAAAGCAAATCCAAGTATATGACTCAAACAGCATACCTCTTCTGTTGTTCTGTTTGCTTTCTCTTATCTCATCTTCTGTCTGAAGAAAGCGCCATTATCTCATAATACCCATGTTTCTATGGTAGCTGCAAAAGAGTGCCTCATATGAATCAACTTGAATAAGGATGAAAAAAAAATCCTAAGAAAAACAAAGTTTATATGTGTATCAATTTTAGCCGAACAGGATTAATAGTTAATAGTAAATAGTTAATTATGACTTTCAGCTCTGGTCTGATTTGGTGATGTAAATCCAGTTTGGAGCACACAATTCTTCAATGTTGTCCTTGACTCCTACCATTTGATTTGCGCAGAAGAACCTCTTCTATGCAATAGGCAAGACTAAGTTAGGCTGTTAAGTTCCAGTGCCATATTCCACAATGATAATTATGATTCCACAAAAATAATCCAAATCCTGTATTTAGTCTAGTAGGGCAAGTAAATATTGTAAAGAAACTTTTTAGGGGACTTTCCCTTTAACAGTGGCGGAGGCTGAACCCATTATCCTAATTTACTGTAATTCCAGTCCATGTATTACCAGCGAACTGGCTTGCACAGACACGTGGAAACTTAAAGGGATAGTGTGTAAGATTTAGAGTGACCGTTTTTCATTATGGACAGGAGGAGGTGCTGCAGGTGCTGCAGGTGCTGCAGGTGCTGCATTTACCATTGTCCATAGCTATAACAAACATGGCCGCCTCCAGAGAAGTGCCACCCCCATGTAATATAGTTTAATGACAACTAGACCTATTGTTTAATTTAAAACATACCGTTGGTCATTAAGAACACATTAGTTTGCAAGTTTCTGAAATTTACAATCATTTAATATATTCATTTTTAATGAAAACCAGTCTAAATCTTACACGCGGTCTCTTTAAAATTGCTTTCAGTGGTGTCACTTTCACTTCTTCCTCCAGTTAGTAAGCGCAACGTAAAGCGGCTGTTGATTGCGTCAGTTGCAGTAACGTGTGTAAGCACAAAATGGTATCGCTAGTCCAATCACAACACTATTGCTTGTCTTGTTAGCAAATCAGGCAATTAAAAGTAGGGAAATTTGAAGCCTGGATGTTTTTCACGAATGTTAGGCTCTTTTGCTCTAGCAGAAAATAAGTTTGAAGAATTTGACTCCAAGACTTTTGAGAGCAGTCGGAGTATTGTGCAACTCAATATGGATATTAAAATGAAACATTTTAGGCGAGTTTCATAATTCATGTATTTCTTGAAACGTTATTTAGGAACGTAATTACTCGAAAGCCGAGTAAGCCAAGGGATAAATAAAATCATCATGACTTTATCATGACTTTTTTACTGATTTAACACATTATTGAGGAACATTTTTCTTCAATCGTTTACTCATCAAAATCTGCTCCCTGCTGCTTCAAAAGTATTTTGGAGCATACAGTTATCGTGCTGTGAGCCAAAATGTCATTAAATGTCATTACTCATGACTCCAAGCACAACATAAAAAACATACAGCATTATTTGTTGCTTCCACCTACAAGGAGCTGGTTGGTTGCAGCTTTGAAATAGATTTTGATTGCATTATGTCCTAGAAGGTAATTTATTCACTGTTTTGTTTAATTTTACGAGTAATGATGGGCTAGGCTTACGTTGCAACAGGGGTGTGTGGCCCTTTAAGACAGTGTTTAAAATGGGAATGAAAGTATGTTTGCGTTCATAGAAAGGGCATTGAGTTCCATCCAGTTTAAAAATGCAACTGCCATTTCAGCTGCAGGATATTTTACCTTACATATTTTAATTGTGTTTATACCATGCAGCAACATGATGCATCTTTGTGGAGATGCAGGCATCCTTCCACCTTTACGCCCTCACACTTGTTTCATACACAGTAGTCTCATTCATCACACGTCAGTCTAATTGGACAAAAATATGAAAGTCTACCTCACAAAGGTCTATTTTATTTTTCACAACATTTGAAAGAAATTAATAGTTTCAGAGATTGATGGAACTAACAAAAGAGTATGAGAAAAAACATTTAGAAAATCACAGATGCTCAGTCAAAGAGGAGCATGGCTGTGACGTGTTTTTTGGTGAATTGCTTCGTGAGACACATCATGATTCAGAGGAGCTTCTCAGCTCATGCTGGAGGTTACATGTTGCATGTTTCTAGTGTTTGGTGGTGTGCAGATTCAAAAATAGGAACCTGTGACGTCAATTGCCATGTGATCAAGAAAGATGTACAGAAGCATATACATAGATGGATGGATGCTGTGCGGTTCTCATATTTACATCATTGTATTAGAGAAGGGTTTTTTAATTGACATACTGAACGAACCCAAAAGTATGCTATATGATGCAGCGTACACATGCAATGCACTTACATACTGTGCCATACATATAGGCACTGCAGAGGTTGAAAATATAATTATACAATAAAAAATTATACAATAAAAAAAAGTGTGATCTTGAAGAAAACACGATACTGTTTTTCATTTAATGTTGGAAAAATATGACCTTTTGTGCAATAGTTTAGGGCAGCCACTACTGAACTGTAAATAAAATAAAGTTAAAAAGAAAAACGAGACTGATTGTTTATAATACAACGCAGACCAAAGCTGAATGTCTGGTAGTGGCCCAGATGGCCACCCCGCCCATTGCGAACCTCTTCAGGGCAATCGTAGGATTTTACATGGCTGAGAACGATGAAACTAGATGTTAATGCTAATGTGAATGCTAGTTCCACATTCTGTCACACACACAATCAGCAAGCATTTTTGCACAAGCGTGGCAACTAGTCACTTCCACTTGTAAGTTTCAGTACTCATCGGGGCATTGCTCGTAAAAGTAAGAAATTTTGTCAGTTGATTATGGGCGGTGGACTACTGGGTTAATGCTTTACAAAATCATCTTGCGGGCCGGATCAAACCTTCCTATAGTCCGGACTTGGCCCGCGGGCCATACGTTTGACACCCCCGGTTTAAGGGTTGCTGGAGCCAAAAGTTCACAATACAACACTGTCTATGAACTTTCATTAATTTGGGTATTACGATGCTATTTGTGGTGGATTTTGCGTACAACTGTCCTATATCACATTAAGCGTTTTGATCCTTGTAAAGGATTTATTTACAGTACAATTTCTTCAATTGTGCAATGTGTTATACTGGCCGTTCAATGATATTTTCTTTCCAACAATGCCCTCAAATTTTTACGAACAACCACAGAACCCAAGCGGGTTAAGGACCTCAACCAGACACACAAGGAGTAGAGTCCAAAAGAGTTTATTGAACACAAAGCGCACGCCAGGCGTGGAAAAAAAAAAGTCCAAAAAAGGAGAGACCGAGGGAGAGCAGAGTCTGCAGGAGAGCGACTAGTACAAAGTAACAACATAAATCATCAACGGACAAAAATACAAAAGGGATCAAAGTATAAGCCAAAGAAGTCACGAGGTGGAAGGACACGAAACAGGAGAGCAGGAGAATTCACCAAGCAGCTTGGAGCGTGGCGAAGGAATAACCATGCGTTGCTCTCCTGCACGGGCCAGCTTTCAAAAGCCCTTGATGACAATAGGGAACAGGTCCACTTGGCCGGTGACTCCGCCCCCTCGTGGCGGAATGAGAACCCCGCCTAAACACATCAAGTTAAAACAGGAAACATAACAGAAACGTAACACAAATGGTTAATGTCTGAATTTATCTCATGTTGAAATACATAGCTCAAACCCTAATGGAAAATCAATATCGCTCTGTTATGCCCTGAGCAAACACCCACACGTTATGGTGCCAAAGCACTGTGTACCACAGTTGGTGGGGTTGGCTGGCTCACCTTTAGTCATCCTCACAGACCTCTGAGTCCAAGATTATCCAATTCCTTTCCATCATCAAGATGGACTTTGTCAATGTAAAATATATAGTTGTTTTTTTTTTTTTTTAATGAAAAAACAAAACAAAAAAAAAACATTGAAGCTCTGGGAATGCGAAAGATGTAGCTTGAAATGGCAAAGGAAAACTATGTATTGATTTTAGAGGGAATGAGGCTAGCCACTTTGGTTGGTCAGGAATTGGCTGCATTTCTACCTGCCATATCTAGCAAAACGTCAAAAGGAATGAAACTCCACTGATGCGCACTTTGCGCCCGATTTGCATTCTACACTGTGTATAAGTACCCTGCACACCATCACTTTCACGCAAACACAAAGTTGTACAGGAAATGAGCCAATGGAGGGTGTTGTCCACGGATGGACAGATGATATAACTATAGATGGAATAGATTTTAAGGGTATATTGTTATTGTTGTGCTTCGAATGACATCAATGTCCCTACCCCAGACAAACATCTATTGAAATCCAACAGTCCAATGTTGTTAAGCCAGTGTGTTAGATTAGAGCATGTATATCTAAGCAAAAGCGCATACCTGTTTTGATCAGTTAAGTGAATGTGCTATTTGACACTAGAGGGAACTTCAAAATAATTTAATACAAGCCAAGTAACCGGGTCAGCATCAAAGTTGCTGGAATCCAACTACTACAGTATAGTCTCAGTAGTTAAGCATTTTTAGTGGTCTCCAAAATAAAGTATTTCATAACATATAAAACTGAAACATTTCTTTCCTTTCTCCATTTTTCATCTCAGAAATCCCATGCGACTGTGTGTGCCGACTGACGTGAAATGACGTCCAGCCACGCCCACACAAGTTATATGAGTTCCATAAGGATGCGTCACAAGCATCTTTTTCCAAGAGTGATTGGAAAGTGAAGGATGAGCTGTCTGGTGCACTTGTTACATCCTGAAATAGGAATGACAAGTTTACAGGGACACTGGGGAGCTCAGAATGTCCGTGTTTGTTCTGATATCTTTGTTTGCGTTTCCATAGGAATGTCCACTTGTGGAGAGATGTTGTTGAACAGGGAATCTAAAGAACACCCTTATTGATGTGCATACCTCAGAACTGCATAATAGTAAACTGATAACGACAGTTTATCCACACAGTGTGAAACTATTCCATAATGAGCGATAGTTTATATTTAGCTGCAGAACAGATTGTGGCAGAAACCTTAATACCATATAAAAGGACTTTGAGCAAGCAAGAAATAAAGCACTAGCAATCACCTACACACAAAAATCAAACCAGTGTATTATTAAAGCAATGGAAAACAGAGGTCCTTTCCAACCAAACCAATTGTGAAATCTGATATTTCAGACTAAAATTATACAACCGTGTTTCATGAAACCTTCTCATAGGTAGATTTTCTCACAACTGCAGCCATTTTGTCAGATATAATAGCTGTATTTGAACTTCTATTTCAGCTTTGTGTTTTACTATTGTATGTGCTGAAATGGGTAAACTGTAGCGTATTGTAAATTGTGCATCAGATCTGGTCACTGTGGCTGAGATATGTATGAATAGAAATCAAATTGGAGCGCAGTTATTAATCTTAACACTTCCTTTCTCTGTTGTATTTAGTGGGTTTGTTGCGCTTGGACAACTGACAACTGCCTGGAGGACTTACACAACACTGTGCGTCTGCCTGTGTGTGTGTGTGTGTGTGTGTGTGTGTGTGTGTGTGTGTGCGTGCGTGTGTGACTGAATATGAGCCAAGAAAAAATGATCTGCCCACACAACAACATCAGGTTAAAACTAGTTAAAATTTATTGAATTTCATCTTTTCATGACATGTTTTTCTTCCACATTTAAAAAGATGAATAAGCCCCTGAAAAATACAAACAGACAAACGTGTATTTCCTTCTCTGTTATTCAGTTCAATGTGCACACTGAAAAACTGAACAAGAAAACAAAGAGTGACAGCGTTACAATGGAACTTTGCTCATTTCATGAAAATCTTCCAATGTCTGAGAAGTAATGCTACTTGCCTTCCAGTAAAGCTTTTACTGAGGTTAGCATTGAAAATGATCTAGAAGTGGCATCACAATAGACTTGCCTGTTTTTGCCAAGCAGGGACAACTTGCTTGGAGAGAATATTTGCTCACACCCACTCTTCAACTCCTACTCTATGTCAACCTTGACACCTTTGCTTTGCTTCCATCTCACACTGCTTTGCTTTCAAATCAGCATCTGAGAATGTGAAGGAGCTGTAGGTTATGCACGGGGTGCGGGATGAAAGCATGTCCGCTCTGCTTTGCGCGAAAGGTGAAAAATGGGCCAATTTTTATCGCCTGCATAATGCATATTTTTGCTGATTTCTTCCTCTCCTCGTGCCGTTTCCATTACTCGTTAATCCATCCGTATATCTGCATGTGCCTGACCTTTTTCCCTTTTTTTTTTTTTTTTTTTTTTTTGCTGTGTGCACTTTGCCACTCATTTGACTCCTGCTGCTCTCTTAGTTTATGCGCTAATCTGCCAATTTGCACCTCCTCGGTCCATCTGGCATCTTCAGATGATGACTCACAGGAGTGACAAACTTACTGACGTAATTGCCTTTCGCAGCGCCACCAGCTTGTGAAAGCATTCAACCTTATTTATCCACACTGTGGCAGATGTCGTTCACAGTTAGCGCCATCACTGACCAGACTAGTACTGTATGAATGATTGGTGTGTCCTTTTGGGACACTTGACTCAGATGTACGCGAAATGTAGTCACCCAACAACAACCTGCTACTTTTTACTGTATATTAGGTATAAGTTTGAATATTGCCTTTTTGTAGCGAAAAATAATGACGCTCAGCATCTTCAAATTTTCTAAAGAAAAGCACAAGTAATCAAATGGATATTCAATTTCTCTTTTTATAAAGATGTTCATCTGCATCCAGTCAAGTTTTTTTTTTTACATTGTGTCAATATGTCACAGAAAGACATCCAGCAACAGGCTTCCCGAAAGGAAGAATTCTTTCCCAGCGTCTGTCGTAAACGACCCCGTATTTACAGAAAGTATTAAAACTAGCACAAAAAAAAATGCTAAAAGATTGAGTTGCAAATACGTATAGCTGCTAAGAGTGGATTTTTGCTTTCCTGCTTCAACTGCCAACGTGGTCCTCCCGTGTCACTCCCTCAGCACCTTCAAATAGACATGTTTTCCTTTCTTCCATTTACCCGGGTCGAGATGAGCTAGACGACATCAATTTGAGCACCCACAACAAACATACATAGTTATTTACATGACACTGTAAGTGGTTACAATACTGTTGTTACTACACACTGTGTTCTAACAGTAATTAGTAAAAGCCAGTTACCTGTGCGCAATAATAGCACTATTAGTTTCTACTCAGTTGAGTTGATGAAAATAACAACATCATTGACAACTGCTTTCTTGCTGATGTTAAAAATGGACTTAGCCCTCACAGTCCTGATTTCAGGAAAATCATGACATCATTCAGGCTTCAAGCGCAACGCCGCGCCTGTAAGTGTGTTGTATCGAAAGATCTCCTAACAGCCCTGAAAAGTGTTTAGCCCTGTAGGTGGTACAATCAGAATCTCCCTATCTCGCTCGCCATGCCTTGAGGATTAGCATACAACGGAGCCGTGGTAGGGGAGCAAGAGAGTCTTAACGCGGACCCTTGCAGCCTTTAAAACAGGCCGGAGGGTACCGGGCGGGATACTTGAAGTTGGGTTCAGCCGAATAGGAGCAAGTGGAGATCGAATGCTAACAGTGAGCCGGCCAATACTGAGAGGGGAGAGGGCAAGGACGGTGAGGTCGAGGAGGAAGATGCGGGCAGGTCAAACTCGGGCGGGCACTCGAGCTCAAAGCATCGCAGGGTGACACCCGAGTCCTCGTTGCCATAGTTTGCCCAATACTCTTCCTGGTCAAGTTTAGGCAGTGCCAGTTCTTCCTCCCCCAGCTCATACTTGACCAGCGACGTGGTTGTGGACGGGCCTTTGCCGTACAAGCCGGCTTTGACGGTCTCTGATGACTTCTCAAAGACACCTTTGGTGGATGACTGAGGCTTGTTTTTGTGGAACCACCATCTGGTTTTGGTACTGAAAGTGGTGGTGGTGGAGCCGGCGATGGAGCCTGGATCGGGCAGGGGGCAGAGGGCAAAGTCCATTTCTCGAAGAAAGCGGAGGTCTTGGCCACGGCGCGTGGAAGGAGATGCGCAGATCACCTCGGATGAAGAGACGCGAGCCTCCCGGAACCACTCCCACAGGGCGCGGGCTTCGCAGCCACACGACCAGGGGTTGGCGTTAAGGCGGAGGAACTCTATGCCCTGAGTGTCCCTCAGGGTCTGACTGGGCAGCTCGGGCAGCGAGTTGTTGAAGAGGAACAGCATGGTCAGGCGACCAAGGTCGCGAAAGGCCCTCCGGTTCACCTGCCTGATGCGGTTGTCGTGAAGGAGCAAGCGGTCAAGGTTTACCAAGCCGCGAAATACATTTTCTGAGATCGTACGTATACGGTTTCCGTGCAGGAAAAGTTGACTCAGGTTGATGAGGTCGGAAAAGATGTCATCCTGCAGGAAGTGTAGATGGTTTTCCTACAGACGAAAATATCGAAAAGGAAAGATGTTGTCATGAGATGTCATGTGATATTTTGGACTCTTTCAGGCGTTCAGCGAATGGATGAAGTTACTTTAAGTTCATTGAGCCCTCGCCAACACTGTGTCATCAATTTATAACAAATTTGCCTAATGAAAATGTTTCTTTTTTTGTGGCTCAATGTTGAAACTCTGTGCATGTTAACTTTTTACCTGTATTCTGCACACACAAACACAAAAGTGTTCAATTATTGTGATCCATAAACCTACCTGTGGGATAAATACATTTGTAACTGTTTTTTTTTTTTTTTTTTTGATAGCTTGACAGGTGGACATCTTCAAAATGCAGCACATATTTTGTGTTTACACTGCAATGCTGTTTGAGTTATTTGATATAATTAATATCCATTCCAATGTACTAGTGAATTACTGTGCATGTGTGAGTACGCTTCTTGTCGTCATTAGTAAAATCATTCAGCAAATCATTAGGATATCGAGTAAATGCCCCAATTAGTTTAAGCCGCATTGAGTCGATATCTTAATAGTCCACTCAAATATAAATCGAATCTAGTAGCAACTAACAAAGTGAGGATTGAGAATTTATTTGGCACCCTTGATATGCAGGTTAAGGTTCATATATTGCACTTTTTACTCAGAAGTAGGACGGCTTTGGTTTATTAATTAGAAAAGCAAAACTCTTCATCCTTTGAGGATCATGTGCTACTAATTTTACGAGTAAAGTGCTCTAAAATTACATTAGTATCATCTAGCCGCAAATCTGTTTCAGCTGAAATGCTTTTATTGAAATCCATTTCAGCATTCATTCAATATGCTAAAAGTGTATGCTGAAAGTCCACTGATTGCCTAAAGGAAACGAGCATACTAGTAAGAGTACCTGATGCTGGATATCAAAAATATGGAACAACTGATCCAACCCTGCAATACAGTTTGACTTTCTGAGTGTATGAAAAGACGTACATTATTTTCACTGGAACTAATTGAACAATTTTACCTGGGCATGTATGTTAATTTCATTTCATTCTGGCACTTCCTACCTGTAAGTAGAGATAATGCAGACTGTAAAGCTTGCGGAAGATGTCGTGGGGCAGGGCAGTGAGTTTGCAGCGGTGCATATGGAGGCTCTGGAGCTTCTCCAGTCCACGGAAGGCTCCTCCTTCCAGGCGGTGAAGGTTAGGGTTGTCCCCTAGGTCCAACTCCTCCAAGTCCCTCAGCTCACTGAAAGCCCCTGCTTCAATCCATGTTATATTGTTGGAAAACAGCCAAAGAACCTGCAATGCAAAAAAAAAAAAAAAATAAAAAATACAATAGAAGTGAGTATTCCAGGTGGTAAAACGTTTAGACTCATTTCATGCCTTTCATGCGGCATCTTCCCACCTGAGTTCCAAAGCCAAAAGAGCCAACTCTAAGCTCCGTGATCCTGTTGTTCTGGAGGAAAACGCGCTGCGACTCATACGGCACCCCGACCGGGACGGTGGTGAAGTTCTGCGCCTGGCAGCTTACAGTCATGGGATTCGGGTAGCACACACACCGGTGCGGGCAACCCAATGCCAGACTTGGCTTGCTGAGGACCATCCACACCACCAAGCAGAGGGACAGCCCACCTGCACGGAGGAGAGATGAGCGAGGAAGGAAAAAGTGAGTCGGGAGTTTCCCGTGATGCTGAAGCCAGCTACCATTGGAATCCTCTTACGCATTTTCTGCATGAGCTTGTATCCACATTGCCACAACTATTACTGTTTAGCATAACTATACACTGTTTTTATGACTGATCACCTACATGTCAACATTATCAAAAAAAAAATTCCCATCTTGCTTCATTTAAATGTTCATCATTATTATTATTATTATTTTATCTTTAATGCTGTTCTTCTATTTGTCTTTCTTGGTTGGTTTGATTTTAAGAATTCATTTGTAAATGTTTCTGGTGTGACAATATACAGTATGAATTACAATGGGATGAAAACTATCTATCTGTCAATCCATGTAAGGGTGGCGTTTTGCATTTCATTTTGCATTGAGATAGCTGGATGAATATTAAATATAGGCTTTCTCAGTTATTCAAAAAGCGTCTGTACACTGCAGTTAACCCGACTTTTTACGCACAGCATGGTTCATACTTTAAATGCGTTCTGGGTGCTAAGTACTCAATCTCAGTTGAAATCCGTCGTCACGTAACTATTCGAGAATACAATTACAACTTTACAAAAGCAAAAGAACGAGAGGCATTATTCTGAAAAGAAGGTACTTACTTCGGCAGTTACGCACGATGGAGCATCGTCTGCTCCGAGAAAACGAGAAGCTTTCCATCCTTGAACCAAAGCCCAAAGCGAGTTAGCCTAGTGGGGCGTAGTATTGCCTGCTATCTCCGCTGATGACCTGGTTCCCGAGTCGGAGCGACTGAGAGCGTGCCGGCCGATGGGTGCGAGTGTCCCATTTATAGTCCCAGCATCCAGTTCTCGCCTACTGAGGCGCTCACCGTGGAATCTCCTACGTCACAGACGATGGGGTCATGATTGAGTGAGGGCGGCAAGAAGCGGAAAAGGGCGGGGCCCGCTGTCGGGGATTCTCTCGGGCGAGTTGACGCGCGTAACGGCTGGTTGGACGATCAGGGAGGAGGAGACTGACGACGCACGCAAAAGAAAGGGACGAGGAGGGAGGGAGCGCAATTGAAAACTCATGAATGGAGGAGGGAGGGAGCCGAGGCATGTTGCCCGCTGATGATGACTGAGCTTTGTGGAGGAGCGGAGGACGGGGAGGAGAAAAGCGCGCAAGTCCTTTCCTGGCTGCCGCGTTCTCGACTCTTTTGGTCCGTTTCCGGCGCCTTGCGAGCCAGACAAAAGCTACAGCACAAAGCTCAGATGGCTGTGAGCAAGGAAACGAGGATGCCCCCGAATTATGATTCAGCCGTAAGGGAAAACTTGATGCCAGAAGAGAATCAAATAATTGGCGTTATCTGTTGTGGAAGTTTAACACCAACCTTCGTCCATCCATTTTCTTGGAAAGCGTCACCAATTCTGGGCAGGGCCCCAGGCAATCACAAGGCACATACTGATACACACTCATATTAGCATACACGCCGGTAAAAGCCATTTAAGCATTTATTCTTCCTGTCCAACTTCCAAATATACCGCATACTCTTGTTTTCCTCATCATTAAGGCACTTCGGGGGAGCAGGCCAAGTTACTAGTCCCAACAGAACAATCACACGTTTTTTCACTTGGTATTTTTTGACGAGAGAACTTCGGCATTGTAGGAGGATAACTGATATGTGACGAATAGTGAGGCAAAACAGCAGGAGCATGTTGAGGCCTAAGGGAAGGGGGGGCTATCCACCCAAAGGGGGATTCGACAGCAGTCAGTTGACGACTTCCGAAGAAGGTGGCAGAGAATTTTGAAACTGATAAATACACCGTGTGATGTTTTGATAATGAAGCGAAATCATGCATCACTATTATTCTTAGCACTGAAATATTTGGTAACGTTGTTTCTAGAATTATTATATTATTATTATTATTATTATAAATGTTTATTTATTCATACAATACCATAGCCTTAATACTCAGGAACCATGCCCATGTAGTCGACGGCACGGTGGCGGAGTGGTAGGTACACCTGCCTCAGGTGTAATGTTCCCTGTGACGTACTGGGAACCGGTTTAGGGTATACTCCTCCAATTGTCCAAAGACAGTTAAGTTCTAGCTTGTCTGTGAGCCTTGTGAGAATAGATTTTTGTTTCGACCGGGGGCAGCTGGGCCAGCGTGTCGAGCAGTACAATAGACTAGTACTTTGGGAAATTATGAAGAGAGCACACTCTGGCTGAGACACACCACACTCAGCACTTAGCACCAAGCACTCTCAGACGGGCTTGAGTGAAATTCTGAACGTGGCCCAGGAAGGAACTTTGCAGACATAAATACAACCGTATAGTATCATGAGCAAAGGTGAACATTGGTGACTCAATGGATTCAAAATAATAATTTGCACATGTTCAAAATGTCCTCGTGACAAAGACTAATTACAACCATGTCCGTGAGCATATCTGAACCCTGCCCAACTGACAAAATGCTTGAAAATTCTAACATTCACTGCCTTTGCAGTCATTTGAAATTCAGTGGCTTTAACAGTGCATCAGAGGATTCAGTGTGTTAATACTGGCCAAGATTGATGAATTTCCAACATTCAGTGTGCACTTTGTTTTCCAACAAAACTCCCACTATAAAATAGTTGGGGATCATTTTATTTGGGCAATACTCTATGCCAGATACTATGCTAATTTTTCCATTTAAGGGGTCAATAGTAATAGTAAATTTTGCTAGACAAAGCTAGACTTATGCATTTGTGGAGTTTTCTTTCATTTACTATGTTTTTTTAGACTTTGAACTGTTACTATTCAACATAATGGGATATTTGCACCTTTGGGGGCCATTTTGGGACAAAAGTAGTCATTTTCCGGCCAATGCCAGAAAACCAGGGTGGTCACAGGCACTGTATGACCGAGTATGCTGTGCTTGACATTGTAGAAACACAATTAGACTCGCTGAGACCTGTGCGTGAGATTGGCAGGTTAAACAAAATCGTGAATGATGTAGAGTGATCCGGTCCTTCACGTCGGTGGGTTTGACCAGGCCGATTTGGATTTCCATGAAACTTGATGTACTTGCTGATAATGAAGGTACAACACTAAATCTAAAAGTCTAGGTCAATCCAAACGTGAGCTATCATGAATCTCTGTGGATATGGATACTTTGACTCCTTATTGCTAGCAAACAAACAAACAAAAACTGAACCCTGAAGTGTTTATTTTTTAGAGAAAGTGTGAGATTATTTTTCATGTAAAAAATGTCAAGGTCACGTGATGCGCAAGGTTAATTTTCTGTTGTTGGGAATGATTGCAGATTTGGAGCCCTTGTGGAATTCCCTCTCTAACAATAACTTATTTGTGAAGATTGGCCCAGTAGTTGCTGATTTGACTTCAAGTTTCTGGCTAAAATACCATACTTTCAAGTTGTCTTCAACTTTCAAAACAATAGGAGGACACACAAGCGTTTTCTTATTCCCAATCTCTTTTTTGAACTGTTTTTCCCAGCCTTTAAGTGTGTGACGAACACGCTTAAAATTTATTTGACTTCATACCAAGCATCATTAGACAGAAAAAAAACCTAAATTGTGGCCCACCTAAAAATGATTTTGACACCCCTGCCCTAGCACAATGACGATGTGCCCAGACTGCTACTTTCTGTTATCAAATTGTCAGACGAGCCAAGGGCAGGGCAACTCCGTGCATGGGAAAGCCCAGAGGCACAACAGTGCCGCAAACACACTAGACTAGACTTGCGCCGGTACAAATATGGATTCCCAACCATTTTAACACCGAGAGCACATGCTCCACCCTACCAATATAGGTTAATATTAAATTGAATGAATACCATAAATTCCATGCTGAATGTTTTTCCTCTCTCTGATTGTATTCATTTTGTTTTTGATTGCTATTTCTATTGGCATAAACACATCATAGTGCAGCAACTGCTAACAGACTGTGTTTATGTTTTGGGTAATTTATTGTGTCTATGTAGAAAATACATATGAATCTGGAACACATGATATGGGAGGGGCGGGCATAAATAAATTACAGTGTTCATGGTGCTAGCTGTTAACAGCAAGTGACCACTGGATATTGTTCAGGTGATCAAGCTCTTTTTACCCAGCGTAGCAGAGGAGTCGTTTCAGTTGTCAATGACAACTTTAATTCCAAGTTTGGCCTTGAAAAATGAATATGTTTAAATGAGAGTTGTGTCGAGGTAGATCATGAAAGCCTTGCCATTCATAAATGTACACAGACACAGATCAGCGTACCAGACGCACACAAAACAAAATGAGTGACCAATAAGTGATGAGTAATTCAGACTGCGTTGTCCTCTAGTGCTCACTGACTGTGGAGGACAATCTGAACACAGGCATCCCCTTCACACACACCTACATCACCAGCTGCACAAGTGTGTGTCAAATGTTTGTCGCGAAAAACATTCTTCCTTATGTGGAAGAACTTTCTCAAAATGCCACATTCTTACTGTGTGCTGTCAGTCACGTACGTGGTAGCTTTGGAGATAACGTCCTCCAGTAGGTGTCACATGACATGTCGCCTTGATGCCACTCTTCCCTTGCAGCACATAAAACAGCTTGTCCCAATCTGTCTGTCTTTAGTCTTGTCCCTCCGTCTGCATCCCACACCATAGTCAACTGTGAGCCCCTGTCCGTCAGAGTGAGGAGTGCGTCATAGCACCTCTATGCAACAGCTCGTTGTTCTCTTGCTCCCTGTGACATAAGTAATCACAGTGACATAAGTAATCACACCTTCAATACGTTTTTTTGATTTGACGTTGACATAAGTAATCACACCTTCCATACGTTTTTTTTTATTTGCCCCCGAGGGTTTACTGCAGAATGCATTGAAGTTGTGAGTGATGTCAACTCGCTCACACTTCCTTGCAGGTTGTGATGTCTACCGCTAATGGGATATTGAAGTTGAGGTGCGCTTGCTACTATGGTAACAGCACACGTCCGTTGGTTTTTCCTGCAGTACAAAGTAAAGACCATTCTGCAGCAGTTCGCTTCAAGTGGTGTTTGAGATAGCTGACAAACAATAGCGACTCATTCCTTTATTCTTTTCCTCGTTCGTCACACTGGTTAGTTCCTCTGCATATATACGGTCTATGTCTTCTCCACGAACTATATTATTGAAAACGAATGTCCTGGCAAGCAGTTTAAAATCTACGCTTTGCATTGGACGTAGGAATCAGACTGATTTCTTGGGTCCATTATTTTTTCATGGTTCTGGGTTCAGAAATATCAGAATCCTTTTCTCAGTCGTTTTGATTCAATTTTAAGATCAGAAGGGAGTTTGTCATAACTAGTTGTTAAATCTTCAATCGTTAGCTCACTTGTGCACATAAGAGCAATTTCTTGTTCCTTTGAACAAGCTGCAAATGCTTTGCTGAATCGATACAAATGATTTTGTACAATTGTCTGCGTTTTTCCTGTGTTATCCATGTTCTCTGTTTAATTATCTCACCTGCCACAGCAGAGACATTTCATCACATAAGCCTTTGCCTGCAAAATGGTGGAGAAAGCTTTCACGTTTGCATACTTTTATCCAATTTGGTTCCCCAAATCATTCTCGGCTTTCTCAAATAGAGGAATGCGTGAAGTATTTGTTCAACCAACGATGAAGCAGCTTTTTTGTCAATAACAAATCGCATGATGGGATGTGGATGAGAATTTGAGGCCCAAAACCAGTCATGGTAGATTTTGGAAGACTGCACTGTAATTTCTACAGCAGAGCATGTACAGTTTTCCCAAAGGACACTTTACTATGTTCACAATTTGTTTTTATTTTTGTTGTTGATTATCTTTGTGCTTTGCAGTGCTCTCTTATTTTTGTTGTTGATTATCTTTGTGCTTTGCAGTGCTCTCCTTTTCTTTATGACTTGCTACGAGATTACTGTATCCTCCAACAATTATCAATTTTGCACACTCCAATGCTGTAAATACACCTAATACACTAATACACTCATGTATAAAGGAGGGACTGGAGTGTTGTGCATGCCCCCCTTCAGGTTGATACCCTCACCCCCCAATTACTTTTATCTACTAATTATTTTGGGGACCTGGCCTCCTCTGCCCATAATTTTTCAGTCTGGCACAATCCCTCTGTCACAAAGCTACATTCACTGTGGTTCCATCTTTTTAGCATGTGTCACACTGTCAAAAACAAAGACACTCGTGCCAGTCTTCTTGCTCGCCTCCTCTCAGCGTTCTCTTTGTTTTCAAAAGCCCCCCCACCTTATGTCTTTCAATTGTCATCCTCCTTTGCGTCATCACTTCCGCATGGTGCAAATTAAGACATACAGTCTGCTGCACAAAGCTTACTAGAGTAATATGGCTTTTAAATGAGCTATAGTTTAATAGTTGTGCATCTGTATATGGCCCCTGTGGTGGGAAAAGGAAGTCTCATCAAAGCAATTCCCTCAAGTACAAACTTGGATTTTTATACTTAATGGTAATGTGAGCCTTTTAGTGCATAAATTCTGTTCTGGTCAGACTGGGTGCAAACTATTTATCAAAGTATGAACTAAAGGGGATTCAGAGAAAAATGATACAGAGAAAAATGATATAGAATAGAATCATTGTACGCAGGTATACAATGAAATTGGAAGTGCTGCTCTGATGCATATTAATAATATGACCAATCAATAGAATAATATTTATACAGTATACCATAAGCAAAGAATAAATACAATAGAAACCATACTTTTCAGAAGTACAGTCATAGTTATTTTCAGTGTGTTATTGTTTTGTTGTTATTCAGAGCGTGAATAACTCTGGGAAAATGCTGTCTCAAAGTGTATTTTGAGTGGCTTTTTTGAGCCCTGTATTTCTGACCAGAGAGCAACAGCATGACAGGAAGAAGACCGGAATGGGTTGCGTCTCTGACAATCTTCCTTTCACTGCTTAGATAGCGAGAACTAGCAATGTCGTCCAGTCAAGGTAAAGAGCACGCGGTGATTTTCTGGGCATTGTTGATCAGGGCATAGGTGAGTAAAGACGAACAAATAAAGACAAACCTGCTAAAACACATTCCAAAGTAGTGGTAGAAAGTGTGGTGTTTCGTTTGCGTCTTCTAGAGTTGTGAGCTGGAAGTGACCAGGAGGTTCTCGGTGATTAGCGCTCGGAGGAAAGGGCTGTAGCAACCCCGCTGTTAATTGAAAAAGCGCCTCCCTACAGTCACCGTATGCACAGTAGTAATGAAAGAATTTTTCTTCATGTGTTTGTGTATGTGCACTCGTGTGGGTGGTATGACAAAAAGTGGGTCGTATATTTTTTTCTTTTTTTTTCTTCTTTCTTCTCCATATTCTGTTCTCTTCATGTTATATGATGTTCATTTGGTTACGCTCCTTCCAGTGTTGTAGTTTTAGGTTAGAGCAATGTAAAATATAATGACACAATGTGTAGATTGATTTAGAGCAGGGATTCTCAAACTTTTTGGAGTCAGGGACCCCTTTTAGAAAGCAAATTTTCCAAGGACCCCCACTGCAAATGTTTGCGGGAACAAAAAAAAAAAAAAAATCAATGCCCTTTTTGTTCAGAAACATACTCAATTTGGTAACAAATGTTTTTGTTATTTTTCAGCGATAGTGAAGTTTGGAAAACAAAACTTTCAAACTGAAAGCATCCTTATAATAAACCAGGTCAAACTCTCCCCAAAAGTTGCTGCCAATTATTTAGTCAAAAACACCATTAGCTTTGCTGGCTTCATCACCTCATTAGTAAGCAAAGGTAGACACTTTTCTTGTTTTAATAAATTAAATTGATTAGTTGCTTTATTGAAGAGCCATGAATATATACAATTTGCCTGGCAACCAGTTCAGGATGTCCCCCTCCTACTGCCTGAAGCCATCTGCGATAGGCACCAACAAGCCTGCGACCTTGTGAAGACAAGGGCTCTGGAAATGGACAGTATAGCTCATCATACCTCTTTTCTTTTGGTAGTAATTTGTTAGGATAAGCAGCTTTAGAAAATGGATGGATGGCTATGTATGCCCAATATATCGCAAACATATTTGCCGTTGTGAAGCATTACGCTTTCAAGCTAGATTACCCTGCACTATTCTTTAGGGATGCCTCATTACAGCCACAAGAAAAACCGCAAGAAGTGCATGTCTTGTTCTTCACTCGTCACCTGGTGGAACATAAATTACATGTCAGCCATGAAGACAAATAAGAATAAGAATGCCTGTTTAATGATCTGCATACAAATAGAACCTTTGGAATGATTAACACCATAGTTAGTAATATATCATAATTTCCTGATTTGTCCTTACAACTGTGGATGTGGTACCATTTCTGCATGTATTTTGTCAGTCAGATTCATAAAACAATGTAAATATTCTTTGTGGATCTACAAATTATTCAGATTTTTTTTCCTTGATCTTTGGGGGTGTTTGATGAGACACTTCACTAGCTTCAATTCAGTTCAAATTTCTGTAAATGTGCTGTAAATACTAGGTGTATACATCCAAATTCTTCAAAGTCCTTTTCAAACAACATGGTTAAAAAAAACAAAAAAAACTAAATCTTTTGTTTGGCTGAACTGCTTGGCATTTCATTACCTGGTAGTCCGTGGTCTGTGAATGAGTATCATGTTCTTTCATGACCCATTAAATGGGTGGGAGTCCAACGTTTCTAAAAATATAAATGTATAACTTTGTGTCAAACTTTGGGCTCACTTTGATTTTGTACTGAATTAATTCACGCTTAGTTGCTGCAATGGCCAGCTGGTGGTCGCACTTTAGTGTCTCTTTGAGTAATCCCACTCTTCTCCCCCCAAAACCTTTAAGAAACACAAAATATTCTTCAAAAGCACTGATGGGACTATAGAATATGGAAGGAAATGGAAGACAATCTGAAAATGATTAAAAAAAATAAATGAGTCAAGTGACAGTTTACATGAAGAAATATTGTGCAATATTTGCATGATTTTTACTCCCACCCCAATGGTGGTCTTTCAACTCTAAAACTGATTTTGTTCCCCCTCGGCCCACAGTGCATAGTCCATATAACTTTCAATAAGAAAATATAAGAGAGAATGTGTGGTGTGTGTGTGTGTGTGCGTGTGTGTGTGTGTGTGTGTGTGTGCGTGTGTGTGTGTGTGTGTGTTTGTATTGTTTCTGACCAAAAAAAAATGTTTACTATACATTTACAGTTGAATAGAATAGAATAGAATAGAATAGAATAGAATAGAATAGAATGAATGGCTGGTATACAATGAAATCAGAAGCACTGCTCTACACAATCCACTGTGTGGCGTTTTCCAGGCATGGGCTGAATATTTTTGTCATCCACTCCTGTGTCTATAGCTGGAACTTCCTCCACTTGCTCTCTCCCTCCCATCCATATCCCCAACCTCCCACCCCCCCAATTACCATTTCCTCTGCTTGCAGCCCTCTGTCCCCCATTTATTTTTAACCCACAGCCATGTCTCATGCCTGACGCACATGAATACGTAATGTGAAAACACAGAAAATCAAAGAAACTTCACATCTGAGGGGCAGACGGACAGTTAACATAGTAAAACCACAAACAGGTTTCATTTTATGAAACATCACCTGTCAAACAGCAAAAAAAAAAAAAAGAAAAACCAAACACCTGCCAGCCTTTGTTTTTCGGTCTTGATTTGATACGAGTTGCCTATTATTTCTTTTTCCTTTATCTTTAACCAATCTATCATGCTGAATGCGCACACCCACTCTCAGACATGAGCACAGAGACGAGGCGGAACACACATCAATCTTACATCATTCAACAGTCAGTCTCAGACTCGTCTTAGAGGCAATAAATAAACACACACACTGTTTGACGCACACCAACTGTCAAGAATTAGTGCACGGGAAAAGAATGGAAAATCTTGCATTCAATCTTGAACTGGTTAATATGGAGGGGAGTAGCATGGAATCAGACTATTCCAAGAAAGGCTAATTTTTATTATATGGTTATACCTTCTGTAGCAAAATTTGACTGCCATTACTCTGGATTAAAAAAAAAAAAAAATACATTATACGTTTCATAGAGAGCTGATGTTGGATTTTAAATTAATACATTTTCTTTAACGGACACTGTCTAAGACTTAGACCGTTTTTCATTACGGACAGCAGCAGGTGCTGTAGGTGCTGCAGGTGCTGCTTTACCATTGTCTGTTGCTATAACAAACATGGCCGCCTCCGGAGAAGTGCCACCCTTCATGTAATATCAATTAATGATAACTTGACCTACGATTTATTTGAAAACATACTGTTGGTTGTTAAGGACACATTTATTTGCATTTTTTTTTAATTTATAATCATTTATTTTATTTCTTTTTAATGAAAAGGGGACTAAATCTTACACAGTGCCTCTTTAAGTCTGCATTGGATTAAAAAAATAATGAAGAAATAATTCAATAACCACTTAGGTGTCGCGAGACCAGTTTAGTTCTGGAAGACACTAGACTCTTACAGGAATACGCTTATGAAGTTTCATAACTGATGTATTTCAAAATCAACACTCCCTGAACTGTAATTAAAAAGAATATTAGAAAAAATTATCTCTGGGGTTTCTTGAGCCCAATCCAATTTCGGAGAGGCAGAAGACCCTCCCAAAACTCAACCAAAAGAGCTATCATAACAGGTATGATTTAGTTTAAAAATTTTAAAAAATATTAATAATAATAATAATAATACACTGTGATAAATTGTGACCCTGCCTTGAAAGCCCATTTGGAAATGTCAAACTCACTTTAAAATTTGACATTGAAACCCCTCTTTAAAACATTGTAACTGCTAACCCTACAATGAGACCCTAATAATACTTTCAAACAGTAATTGGAAACCCAACTCAAAACCCCTAACCCTACTTTGAAAAACTCTAAACCCCAACTCTACTTTGAAATCATACAGTACTTTGAAAACAATTAATACATGGCATAACCAAGGGGGTAAAAACTAATGGGGAGAAAAAAAGTCACACACAAAGCTTGTCTGAATACTTTGTCTATCTATCTATCTATCTATCTATCTATCTATCTATCTATCTATCTATCTATCTATCTATCTATCTATCTATCTATCTATCTATCTATCTATCTATCTATCTATCTATCTATCTATCTATCTATCTATCTATCTATCTATCTATCTATCTATCTATCTATCTATCTATCTATCTATCTATCTATCTATCTATCTATCTATCTATCTATCTGGCTGGCTAGCTAGCTAGCTATACATAGAATGTCAAGAATATATCTCAATCAAGCATCCATCCACAGCGGCCAACACAGCCATAAATATGTCTTATGTTCAATTTTGTGCTGCTTCGTCACATTACGGTGTATTTTTGACTTTTATTATTTGTTGTGTGCATTTAGAGAACTCTCTTAACGATGAATTTCAGGTTATTTGGAGGCAGTTCAAATTCTTGAGGCACACGAGCAACAATGTCTAAAAACATACTCTCGTGAATGATGCACATTAAAAACTGCAATGGAAAATGACAATTACATTGCAAATTTTATCTTCTGGGTACTGAGAAATGACAACAGAGACCTTAAGGATGGAATATTTGGGCAAATCTCAAAATACATATTTTTGACAACGATACAATATAGAAATATAAGTGTACCACAAAAAAAGGCCACTAAGGGGTCTAATCCTAGGCTATTATACACCATCATCTTTATCAAACCACATTTGAGGAATGCAGGGGAGAAGAGTGCAATTAATGTCAGTTCTGGAAAATGGACTTTCACTTATATAGCGCTTTTGTATTCAAAGCGCTTTACACTAACCTTGTCATTTACCTACTGATGACACAGCATCAGGAGCAACTGGGGGTTCAGTGTCTTGCTCTAGGACACTTAGACATGGTCTCGATGGTCGGGGGATTGAAGCCACGGCCTTTCGGCTGGGAGACGACCACTCCACCACCAAGCCATGCCGCCCACATTTACAGCTGCCTGCCTTACATCTATAGAAGACGGTTTCATTAACATTTGTCTAAATGTGTCTAAATTTCATCTGTCACATACACTACAAGTAAAACAAAGTATTGCTGAGGATGAATTGATTAAAAAAGTCTTTAATTAGGGAAAAAAAAACTTCTATCTTGCATTTCCTAGCCAAGAGCCAATCAGAGGAAGAATGCAAATTTGTTCTGCATTCCCAGAATGCTCTTTTCAGCAATAATATTGAAACCAGGACGAAGAAAGGGAGCAATTACAAATATACAGTATCTCTGGTCAAGTCAGTTGTGATAAAGCTGTGAATGACAAGTAACGAATTGAACCAACAAAGTTTACTCAACTGAACATAGTTCAGTTCTTGATGGTATAGCAAATTGACTACTGTATTATCACATTAAATTCAGTTAGTATGTTGAAGATGCAGGAATATGGGAGGTAAACATTCAAGTCAGTTGAATTATATTTTTGTAAGCAAAAAGGGGTGTGGTGTGCTGACATACATCTGACGTAATGTTTTCACCCATTTTTTTTTTAGCATTGCTGAATTTACTGCCTTGTAGACCTTTCCCCTATTTTTTTCAGGATTTTAATACCTTTTATACGTTGTATTGTTTTCCACCCACCTACTCTGGTTTTTTTTTTTTGTTTGTTTTTTTTATATATATAAAGTGGATATTGGATGTTTATTGGTGCATTTCACGGGGCATCATTTTTTTGTGGATTTTCATTTTCAGCTGGCCTAGTTTCCAATTCAATTGTGCTGTACTTTGATGTCCATAAACCTTTTTTGAGCATGCACACTCCTGACTATCCTTTAATTTCTCAAATTAAGAACAGTTCCTTTTATATTCACACAGACCTTCAGCTTTAATTAAGCTTCTCCTTCTTGCGCTACTCTTGGGCATTCGTAGATAATTGTTGCTTTCCGTCTTTATCCATGCTCAGGGCAATGATCAGACCCTTCGGTGAAAAAGGAAGAATAAGGGGATACTGACAACTTATTTCATTTGCTTGAGAAGGCTTTACCAACACTGGGGAATGACCACCTGCCGACCATTCAGCCAGAGCGAAGATTTCGCCAGATGGATGGAACATTGGCAAGGGAATTGGAAGTGACGGTGGACATTGAATGGTGTGTGTGTGTGTGTGTGTGTGTGTGTGCATCTGTGTTTGTGCGCCGATGTGTGTGCGTGTGTCTTTGCGTGCTCAGGCCTTAATTTGACTCTCCTCTCCACTCATTTAGCAGCAGTAAACGTCGAGGGGCCTTTATTGATCCCAAAATGCTCAACACTTGAGACTTACCCAACTCTCAGTGACATCAGAAGGAAGGCTCGAAATAAGAGTAGCCATGTGCCTGATGGCTTTTACTGCAGTCCACTCATGTTTCATCCATATGAATGTGAGTGTGCTGTGTTCTGTGTGTGTGTGCGCTTGGTACTGACGTCAATACTCCTCCATTTCTGATTTAACAGGATAGGAAGGTCTCATAGCACCTTGTAGGAGTCATTGAGCTTTATTTATAGACTGAAGTGAAATAGGTGTGAGTCTGATAGGTGAAGTTCCACATAATCAATACCTCCATGGGAGCATGAGGTTGTTGAATGGTATTTTTTTTTTCATATAGCCCATTGTGTTCTTGAGAAATGAATAATAAGGGATAAAACAGGAAGTCCTGCGAGGAAATGAAACTACATTATATCAAAAATTATAAGGTAAGGGACAAAAGATTCTGAAATAAAGTACAAATCATATAAAATCCACTTATATTTTAAGTCTTTTAAGTTGTACCTTCGCACTTGAAAGCGACATCTCTTGGATGCGTGACCTGGGACATAACATCAGTAATGTATCCTAGGATCATCAGTTTCGGGCCTTGCAACATGATATACCCTCTCCTTGGTGACCCAGCCAGGGCTGATCAGACCCCAACTTGCGTCCGTCCCAGTTGTAACCCATGGATCTCCCCTCTTGAGTCTCAACAAAATTGTGGCATCTCTGTAGCTTCAATAGTGGATTGGATGGCCTTCTTCTTGCTCCTGTAATGCTTAATCCCCAACTTTGCTGAGGGATCATGCTGCAAAACCTCTACAGTCAACTTCCATATGGTCAGACAATGTCCTCCTGCCCATGCTCCTACACCTCTTCCACCACCTTGTGACACCTGCCAAGTTTCCTTTGTCTATCTGTTCTTCCCAGGACAATGTGAGTTCCATCATGACCAGGTGTTTTGAAGCCTTGGAGAGAAACGATCATGTCTGTAGAGATGTTATTGGAATGTGCTGGGGTGAACTTGGCTCTTTGCCGAGATCAACGTGCAGCTGCCAATCATTGGCTATGTGGAGGAGGCCTGCTATTGTCTGTCCAGGTTACTCTTTTGCTTTGATGGAGACTCTTTGGTGTATGATGGTGTTTGCTGATGGTTATGGCTGAGGCTCAGCTCTCAACTACTGCTTTTAGAACCTGGTCATGGCACCAGTGGTACCTATCCTTTGCCAGATTTGGGCAGGTGCAGAGAAAATGTTCTAAGGAACCTATTCTGATGCAAATAGGTAGGAAATAATTTTGCCTGCTTTCACATAGAACCTGATGTGGTGGAACTCGGACTGCATGATGTTTGGCCAGGTGACTTTCCCGTGCTCTCTCACATTGTCCCCGTTCCGTGCTGACTCTTCTGCCACACCTACTCGAACCTCTTTCTGGTGTAGATGGTGTCTCCTCTTGTCTCATTTGGTTCTTTGGGAAATAGCCCAAGCCTTGGGCAAGGCTGCCACCTCCACTGCCTTCTTAGCCTTCCACCTCTTTCAGGCTGCAAGGAAATCCAGCCACTTTTGAAGGAAATCACGGATCTTCCCTTTGACGGATTTCATTATTGTTACTGGGAGTCCATGGGTAAGGAGAGGCCATGGGATTGGGCAGGATACAATGCTGGTAAATCCAGTCTTAAAACCTGCCAGGCAGGCTGGGCCTGTCTAACTTGGTGAGCCACCTTCCTAGCTCTTCACCAGACTTCTGCATGCCTGCAGACTCTTCAACCTGGAATCAACGAGCTGATTTAAACTCTGGTTGCTCCGAGATGGGTGGGATTGCAGTTTCTGTGATTGTGAACCCTGAATCATTTCCCCCTTTTTAAGTACTATGGATCTTGACTTACTGTAGAAGGCTTGAAACTCATGCACTGCTCAATACAATCGGTGGTGCCAGTCACTATTTCTTATTGTTAGAAAAGCCCACCAGAAAAATCCTTCCAGAAGCGGGCTATAAAAACGTAAACAATGCATCCGCCTATCATTTTTGCTCACGATGAACTCCCACAAGAAACAAACCCTAACGCTCGACTTAGTATTGGTCAATGCTGATATAAATCCTACCTGATATATCCAGTCGAGTCACCATATCTTCACATTGTGTGTTTAAGGAAAACCGATGTAAGAATGGCGATCATGCCACTGTCCCATCTTGCTCTCTTTACCTATGACTGTGTCGCCCCCAAAACAAGACTAGCAATTAAGTACGCCTGGTGTCGCAACAACAATCTCCACCTCAACACAGACAAGACCAAAGAATTGATCATAGACCCAAGGCGGCACCTGGACAAGACTCACCCACAACAAAACCTGTTTGAACTGCTGCCGCCAGGCAGATGCTACAAGAGCCTGAGGGCCAGTACTGCCAGGCAGGCAAACAGCTTCTACCCATAGGCCATCCAGATTCTGAACAAATCCCTCACTCACCAATCTGCCTCTTACGGCACGCACACATGCACCTTACATAATACATATATACATAATATTTTGCATTACGTGATATTTTTGCGCTATCTTCCTCATATGTACTCGTATACAGTTCTTCTATTCAATCTATTATGTAAAATGCTCAGAATGTAAGTCTAGTAATTTATTAGTGGTAACCCATTATTACTGCCGTGATGCTCTATTACTGCTTTTTTGTCAGTTTTTTTTTGCTTTCGTTTTATTGCCTACCTTATTATTTGCTCGATTATGGAATGTAGTCTGCTCAGGGTGGTGAACAGAATAAGAATTTCATCGTGTGATAATTCTAGGCATATGACAATACAACTTTTGAATCTTGAATCATGACTTTTTTTTAGAATGCATTGTAGGCATCCAAATCTAAATGAGTGAATATTTGCATTTAAACAATATAATGATCATCAGTTTGAATAGAGATTTTTTTTGTCTGTATTCAACTGAATTTAGGTTAAAAAAGATTTGCACATCATTGTATTGTTTTATTTTTCCTTTTTACACCCTTATGGAAATTGGGGTTTGCACTTCAACAAAATGGGAACAAACTAGGTTCCAATCAAGACCCAGCCTGCTCCACAAATGAAACAACCTCAGCACGTGTCTGGGCCACATCACACCGGCACATCAGGATGCTGACGTTCATTCCACTTCTTACACTTCTCACACTTAGTGTGATAAATCTCTGCAACACTTTGCGAATGACGTTATCCAAGTGCGAACAGGATTCAATTCAAGCAAGTGGATTTCTGAAACTTTGGCAACATAGTGTAAGGTTTATCACGCAACACACACACGCGCAACACATTTTTACCAAGGACCTTTTCACAATCTAGTTAGAGGCTGTTTTCTCCCAGTTTTGTTTTTCTTTGCATGTTTTAGTATTTTCCATTTGGGCAATTTAAAGTTTGACGGGTGGGACATAAACCGTCCTCCAATTTGAGAATGTCCCTCAACCTTACCATATAATAGCTTGTGAAGAAAATGTTTTTCTGTTACTATTTTTGCATTGTTGCGAAATGGAAGGCAAGGTGAAATCGTGATGAGCAAACCTGGCCCACAATTGAGAGAGAAAGAAATTCATGGAATGAGAATTTTATGTTTGTTCCACTTTGAAAGTTGTACTTGAATTGAATGCTAGGCATGTTTGTGTGAGTGGGGTGTACGGGAGTGCGTTTGACGGCGCTTCATGGTCTTTTGACAACTCGCGGGGTATGCATCAATCCTGCTCAAACACAGGACAGTGTTTTCAGCCAAGTGCACCCGCTTGCACACGCATCCTGATGGGAGGGAGGGGTACAAACATGAGAAAATAAATACATAAAATGAAATTAAACATGATGTGACAGTGAAATATTTAGGGTTATTTTGTACAGCCAAAAACATGCGCAACAGTCACTGGACATCTGGTTGTTGACGGCTGCACATTTCAATGAGCAATAAGGATTTGCATGTTGGGTAAGAAAGACGTCAGGACAGAAGGTATAGTGCTGTGGCGTGAGACCAAATGCTTCACACTTTACTGAACAACATATTCCTAGTTATCACCCCCCTCCCCACACACACACGTACACATTTGCGCCTTGCAAGATATCATAGTTATATACGGTATGACATATTTTTCTTCATGTATCAGCTACAACGTTTTTCTGTAAACTATTGTTATGAATACTTGGTTCTCATGGGGATTTGATTTGGTAGGAGGAATGCGTGTTAGTAAGAGCAATGCATTGACAACTTTTTACATTTTATCATCAGTAAAGTGCTTTTTAGCCCGTTTTTCATAATGTTGGAAAAGTCTACCTCATCCATGAGTCTCGTGAGGATGATAGTCAAGATAGTCAAAATGATGGATGCGTGCATGTTTTCATGAAGGGGCAAAGGCAGCTCCACGGTAAGGTGCAGTCTCTGTAAATGGGCCGTTAATAAAATTAAATTACTCAGGTAATTTATATGCACATATTACAGCGTGGAAAGCATTTAAATATCAGGTTAACATAAATTAGTACGCTTTTCAGCGACGGCCAGCTTGATATGCTTGACTGAAATGTACATACTTGTTTAATCACCTTATCGAGTCAATTTTGCACTCCCAATTTACTTTTCATTTTATGTTTGTCCACTGTCTTACCTGCATGGTAAGGTTGGCAGAAGTAGCTAAAAGATCACCAGAGGTTGCTAGAGGTTTCCAAATGTTGCTCTTTGTTGCAAGGAAATGTTGAACGTGTTGAAAATTCAGAACATGTTCAAACTTTCTTTGCATTGCCACAAGTTCAATGTCTGGTGACCTCCAGAGACCTTGTGGTGACCTTGCAGCAAACTTGAAGGAACCCTGAAAGAGATTAGAAGAGCCGCTATCTTCGGGGACACTCACCAGCAATGGGAATAAGAGATTGTACATAGAGAGAGATTTTAAAAAAATGCTGAGTAAATAAAGAAGTGAAATCAATTTTAAATATGAACGCAAGTTTCAAAAGCATTTAATCTTATCGTGTAAATATACAGCCTTTCAAGCACTTCTGCAAATATTCTCTCATTTAGCTCTAGAAGAAGAGCCAAACATAACATTTAAATGGTCAATAATGCTGTGATCGCTAAGTGTTTTGAATGTGATTACAGCACGTAGGCGTCCAGTGCAAATGACTTTGAAAGCTCCCGCCGCAGTTGCAATTTTAAATTATTACTGCATGTTCAGTCGTACAATTGTTCATATAGTATAATTGGTTCACACCTCTCAGAAATGCAGTTCTGAAGTCACCAAGACAAACATTAAAAGGGAAAGCAATAAGCTATGAGAAGCAATAACGCGGTCGCTCAACCTCTTGAGGTTCACATTGTTTGCAGGAAGAACCATCTTCTCATTATCACAGGAGCAGGAAGCCATTAACTGAAGTCGGTCTGTAGTTCTGTCTTTGCCTTTCTGCTGTGGGTGAGTGCTTATCTGGGAAGGAATGACATGCGGTGGCGATGGCCAGGAGCCATTTATTCAAAAGCACACATACTGTAGGTCCAGTGCAAAGATCTGGTCCTGTTTTAGGTAGATGCACAAACTGAATAGGACGAAATGTAGAGCACACAATAAAAATAATACTTTCAACAATAGGGCAATTTTATTTTTTGAATGTCACTCTGTACTGTACTCATTTCCCAGTGCCAAACACCACTATTACGTCTCCACGGCTCTAAACGTTTGGGGTTTGAATCTCGGCTACCCTTTACAGTATGAATTTTGTGTTGATCAATTATCAAATGTGGTCAAATATTTGCTCAAAATTAGGAATTGAAATTTGTGTGGTGTGAAGCCCATCCAACGCAGTCCAAATGTTGTTTGAAGTCGTTGAAAATGAAGTTGTGTTTAAGTTGTGTGATCAAATGAGATCCAAATGTCCCTAAAATCATTGAAGATGTATATGAATCAGAGAAGAGTCTGCGTTTCTCATTTCTTTCAGAAATAATTGTAGCAATGAAATATATTACCAAAATAAATAAGTATGAAATTGATTTAAAAATGTAAAAAAAAGCCACATTGGAATAAATTTGATTTGAAAATGACATTTCGACTTTTAATTGCTTAAAATTTGCTTAGAAGTAAATAATGTGCTTGGTTCCAAGTAGGCTTTATCGGCAAATAAGTTAGCTGTGTTGCTCTGTGTGTCAAATTTGTGCCATGGCTTGGTGTGGGGGGGGGCACAATATGTTTTCTGTAATTTATATTGTTTATGTGTATGTCTGTATTTGGTACATGCAGCATCCTCTTCAACCTGTGGGCCTGGAAGGGGGCTCCTGCCACCTCTGGTCCCTTCTGAAGGTTTCTGATTTTCCCCAAATTGGGGTTTTGGAGTTTTTCCTTCCCCTTCTGGGTGCTTTGACAGGGGATGCTGTTGTGTACCTTACACTGAAAAGATGTCTGTGTATGATGACTTCTTTGTTCAAAAGAAGTCTCGACATGACCTTTTTTCACCTGTGAAGACCTTTGAGATTTTGCTGATTCAGGGCTACATCCATTTTCTATAGCCGCTTATCCCCACAGGGGTCGCAGGCGCCTATCTCAGCTGGCTTCGAACGACCAATCATGGACAGTTTAGTTTGTCCAATTCACCTGCCATGCATTTTTCTGGGGAGTGGGAGGAAGCCGGAGTGCCCGGAGAGAACCCACGCAGGCTTGGGGAGAACATGCAAACTCCCCATAGGAAGGCCGGAGCCAGGTGGGTTTGAACCGGGACCTTTGAACTGTGAGGCGGACGTGCTATTCACTGCGCCACCGGTGATTCAGGGCTCTACAAATAAAATGTGATTGATTGATTGATTTCACCATGAAGACAGAACATAACACAGCAGAGCTTAGTGAGCGGCAACGCAAGACTGGTGGCTTCACTTGTCGAATAATGTTGAATAATGGGACATTACCAGGTAATTCTAAACATCCACGCCCTCTGGTCTGCTTACACGCTTCCTCCCAGTGTTTGTTGAACTTCCTTAGCAAGCATCACCAAAAAGGGAAGTAGCCAAGAACAGAAGGAAGTGAAAAGACACAGATACTCTCTTGGTGAGATTTTGTTTTCCACTCAGAATTTTTTCTCACAAATAAACTCATCACACAAGGGAAGGGTGGGAAAATATCAACCTCCAAAATCTATCGGTTTTAGACGAAACCATGGCCATAGTTGAGGGTGAAAACATAAGTGTAAGTGGCTCTGCTGGTCTCCAATTCGGATTCGTCTCACTGAAATGTAGGGTACTCAAGCTGCCTAGGTCCATTACACACCAGTCGCCGACACCACAAAATCACACAGTTTTTGTTTGACCAATTGTCCCTTTTTAAAACAACTCCCACTCTACTCGCCCAGCTATTGAATTTCTTATATAATGTATTCAATATTCATATTTACTGTATTGTATGGCCCAGGGACTTTTTTTTATTTAGCAAGGACAACTTTGGATTCCTTCAATATGCTGGCTTTCTGACATACACACACACGCACGCGCACACACGCACACACATGGTCTTATTCCAGATTTAATATGCCAGCTCTTTCCTTGAACCTTCTAGCTCCTTTGTTAATGAATATTAAGTGACCGTTTCCTCCTTTCATTCAACTTTGCTCTGTGCTTTCAAATATGCATAATCTAACTTTGAATAATGAAAAAAAACATGATTAATATAGATAAGATTAATATTATTATTATTATTATTATTATTATATAATATTAAATAACGCTGTTCCTAAATCAACAATATTATGATGGCCCCGATGCATATTGCAATAATTGTTCAATAGGCATTTAAATTCTTCTTGGCAATATTTCCTCTCCTCTGGACAATGACAACTAAAGTTACTTCAAAACTGTAATGCATCATTTATTATTTAATGCTGTCATTTCTAAGTAATTAGTTACATTACATTATTGCTGTATTTGAAATGTAAGATTTTACACTACTATTGCATTACTTTTATATTACTCTCACCAGCATAACTGGAAATGTGAATTTGCTATTCCAAATGGTGCTCATTACGCCAGTGCTTGTCAATTATATTTTGCCAAGCCCCCCCTAGGAAAGAGCAAACTTTTTGAGCCCCCCCCAATTTGAACAATTGCATAAAATAGGACTATTATCTACAGTATAAAAACTGCATAAATATACCTAAACTACTATCCTTCCTAACATTAACCAAAGAAAAAAGATGAAAATTCTTTTTTTTATTGCAATTACACCACATGGCAACAACAAAGCCTTTTCCTTGGGGTCACTCGCTCCCCCCCTGGCATCACCTCGCCCCACTATTTGAGAAGCACTGCATTACACTCATTATTTATCCAGTGGAAGGTTTAAGCCTAAAAATAGTACAAATCATATAAAGTGACTCTGTGTAAGAGATTCTTTCCATTAAAAATTTTCAATTCAGTAAGACAATTTCAATGATAGGATTCACATTCAAGTTCAGTCAACCACTTTATAGCGACAGACGTTTCAAAGATACATGGTCTCGGGGGTCTAACGTTAGCAGCTAGCCTACATCGCCATTATTGCGTTTAACGTACTGTTTGACATGAGTTTTTCTTGATACCCATTGACCCAAACAACTGCATTATTCTCCCATTTCCACCTGGCCGGCAATTCCAAAATTCTTAGGAAAAATTTGTAACAATATGTAAGACAAAGTACCTCAGGAAAATGACAATTCTGAGTGGTTTTATTTTTGTGAGAGTAAAAGATTTCTTGCACTTAAAGTTGGATTTTTATTTAGCAGTTTGTGTGCTGTCCTTGAATGGTATATATTGAATTATTTGGTTATATTATTGCAGCATGGCTCAGTGATAGTGCTCGTCTCCCAAGGTTGTGGGATTGATTGCCCTAGCCTGGTGACCATGTAGAAGTGTCCTTGAGCAAGACACGAAATCATTAGTGGCTCTCAGTGAACCTGACCAGTGTCCTTCGTGGCAGCAGCCTCCATTGGTGTGTGAATGTATGAGAGCCTTTGTAAAACGCTTTGAGGACCGTATGGTAGCGAACGCAATGTATAAGTGCAGTCCCTTTTCCATTTATTTCGCTGTTCCCTTCACAACTTTTGTTAGATTGAGACAATAGATTTTTTTTTTTTTTATAGATGAATTGAAAACATACTTTTTATAAATGGAATGTGTTCATGTTTTGCTCTTTTCATTTTTTTAAGGCATTTAAAAGGCAAAAAACATAAGTTTGTTTTCTTTTGTCTGTTTGACCTTGAATTTTACCATGCTATTATTCTACAACTGAGGCATTTCAGAACAGGTTACCTGTTACTGAACCTAATGCCTAAATCATAAATATTACTAAATACTCAGGGTGGGCCTCTCTACAAAAGTCTGTTTTCATTAAGTTATGTGCAAAACGAATCAAGTCAAGTTTGATTTGAGTGTGGAGCCCTTTGTTGGAACTGAGTTTGATTAGGATTTGACCACATTATAATCCTACAGTTTTTTAATATGTTGTCGTTTGAATTAATTTGTTAGTACCATAAATGTGCCATTTCCTTCAAAGGATGTCCCATAAAAAGGATTCAAGATATATCTTAATATATTTCAAAAGAATGATTTGATTTAGTGAACTCAAATCTTACAATTGAAACAAAAAGACTTTTCCATTCAAAACTTTGTTACCCATATACTAAATGCGTTATTGTGTTTAACATCATTACTACGTAAAAACGTTTTGCCAGAGAATCAAATAGAGGCAGTTTCTAATTTTGTGTCAAAAAAATAATTTAAAGAAGTTTACTCCCATCTCTGCTGAAAAAAATATTAGTAGAAAAATATGGGCCATTATAATGGAATAGAAACTGATATCAAATGAACCATAGAATGACTCTGGGTTTTATTTTTTCAGGTCTTGAAATTGCCACTGTAATAAGTCTGTAATCTGATTTCTTTTTTTTTTTACACAATTTTGAATCCAGACCTCCTTGGCTCCATGTTTTGGAGTTTTGTTGATCATTTTTGTCATTCCGTTCTCAGCGCGTTCCAATAAGATTTTCTACTCATATTTAATTTAATGGTAACTACAGGACATATTGTGCATTGGTCATTGTTTGGAAGTGTTTTAAAGCATGCAAGTTAAACCAAACACACGCAAAACCGTGACATTAAAGGTTGCTCAGGTGGCTGTAACACCGGAAGAAGCAAAGATGGCAATGTGTCTTTCAACCATTACTGTGTGCTTTCATCGCCTCCTCTGACAAGAGCCAGTGGAAAAAGCACAGAAGCTCTGAAAGCCACCCACTGAAATACCATCCATTGATCACCTCATTCACCTCTCTCCAGTCGTCCGAGAGTGAAACCTAATCCGTTAATAGGACTTGGAAAGTGTTCAATCACGTCACGTGTTTTTATTTGACATGCTTGAAATTAGAATCTTTCTGTTCTGTAAATACACAGTACTGTACCTGCACAATGGTGGGAAAAGGAAGTGAAACAACCAAAAAGTCGCTGAGCACATAATGATGCCATTGCCGTCCACGCCCACATAAAATGTAAATTTCAGAATAGCAGTCATTTTAGAAATATGAGGGGAAACTATGCTGGTGATTACTAGATGGCTTAGCCGGAATAGAAGAGCCCTTTTTGCATGTCCGCACGGGGAAAATCCTGTTTCTAAAACAAGACCAACTATTATCAGATTCAAGGATCCTTGGTGACAGTGGACCATTTCTACACCGTCAAAGCAAGAAGATTTTGTATGTAGCCGTTTGAAGTGCGCACATTTAGTCTCAGCATTGTTGTAAAAACTCACTTCAGTACAACATAGTTCTAAATTAATTTCCAATGTATAAGTCGTTGTCTTAATTCTTTAGTTTGGCATGTCTTTTAACTTGGCTGTTTGGCCACTGTGTTTTATATTGTATTGTATTGTGTTGTATCATATTATACTGTGATGACTGCTCTTTTTTCACGAAATTTCCCACATTGCACACCGTGTTTGCTGAGCTCAAGCATTTATGGATGCCCCCCATCGTTAATGACCCTCTAAAGGCAAAGGATTCTCTCTTTTTCCTGTGACCATGTGTTTTTCTGTGATGATGGAATTAGATATAAGGATGTCACTCTAAATCCAACTCCTACTCTGTTTATAGTCTTTTGCATTGTTGGTCTCATGGCACTGCTCAAGATGGGCTACAATTACCATAATTCACCAAATATATGTTGCACTTTTTTCCTATAAAAGAAGGTCAAAAATATGGGTGCGTCCTATAAACGGTACCCCAATTATTTTTATGTTTTTCAACGCCATACGAGGAAGATCGATCCGTCAGCCACATAAACCGAGTTTTGACGCACAGATGTGCATTCATATATTGGTCGTATTCTTATTTAAAATAATTACCGTAATGGGACGAACAAGTGGGGGCGAACGTCAGTTGGCTGTTAGCATCAAGAAGGCAGCTTCTTGTTGCATCTGTTGCAGCTAACAGCAGCTCGTTTTTACGACATTATTTTCGATAAAAGAAACGGGCAGGCTGAACCAACGTCTGAGCCCATCCTTGTTCACACACAGGAATATTGCTAAAACCAAGAGGATAAAGTGATGATGCCTTCAGCCGATTCAAATTAGAGCGCACCGGTTAAAAAACACGGACAGTTAATCAATTCGACTCGTTTATTAATTGCGGTCTTTTGGCATATGCGCACAATCGTAAACTTGGTGAAACACGGATGCTGTTCAACTTCGGGTATTGATGGTAAAATGAACTCGAAACCAGTCGCGAGGAAAAGAAAAACAACAGCTTTGAGAACATTCAACATTACAGTGCCTAGGTTTTCACTGACCGCTCACAACGTGGGAAATCTGAAACACGCTGAACGAGCAACTTACGGATATGGACACTCAAAAAATGAAGAATTTACAAAAATAAGATGTATTCTGTTTTGCTCTAGTTTTTGCCAAAAGTGTTAAAAAAATAAAAACATACCAGAATTATGATCATAAATTAAAAGACAACTAAATGATTCGTCTTTATTCATTCTTGATGATCAAACAAAGCATTTAAAATGTTTTAAAAATTCTCTGAATGCCTGGAATTTCCGCTTCTCAATAGTAAATATTACATTTCTGTAGACCTCAAAGACAGCAATTGTTGCATTGAATGAAATTCAAACATTTGAAAGTACTTTGGTAACCAGCAATCAACATTTTTGATTTCTGATTTCTGAATTGTTGTGGACCAAGCTAGTAACTGAACCAAATTCCTTTTCATTCATGCATTGTCTGGTTGCGAATTAAACTAGGAACCATGTTTCTTCCAAATCCATTGAGTGTGGCTGACAAACAATTAAAAATAAAGTCTAAATAGAACAATGCTCAGATGGTAAGAGAAAATACAAAGCAGGTTCAACTGGTCAATAAAAAAGCAATTGAATTCTGATAGCGTTCAGAAATATAGCATCTAATAGTGTTGGTACATCTTGATCTGGAAACATGGGTGCACTTAATCACTTTGAACGTGACATGTACATGCAGCTGCAAGCAATGACGTAAAAGTGACTGTGTGTTTATTTTGTACAGTCCATCTCACATGAAAGGCTGATCCAGCATTGACACATGTCCAGGGTCCTTGCACTGCGCATCATCTTTCTGTGGGTTATACAAACCTGGCTTGCCTGCCTACTCAGTAGTGCGAGGGGTGTACAATATCTTCTCTAACAAACCATGTTTTCTTATCTCTACTATACTTCCAATCAAATGCTATACACTAATACAACTTCCAAAATGTGTTCAGCGATGTTTTTCTCTTGGTAGGTGATTTTGAGTTTTCCATTTTCAATTCATAACTATATGGCCATATAGAATATGGCCATAACATGCTCATCATGTCAATCAAAGGTAAATAAATCCTTTATGTAGTTTTTTTATTTTATTTATGTTATTTACCTGTA
Organism: Hippichthys cyanospilos; assembly: GCF_059441005.1. NCBI lineage: Eukaryota > Metazoa > Chordata > Actinopteri > Syngnathiformes > Syngnathidae > Hippichthys > Hippichthys cyanospilos. Next base: position 7,110,288 of record NC_142375.1, on the reverse strand, counting down.
TATGTGTATATTATCTTGAAGTAGCATTTACAATAATATTATGTTACCAATTTTTAATATATGTATACAATTTTGATGTTTTTACCTGGGGTTTTACACAAATTAGCTAATCAACATTGGTTTCTATTGCCCGCCATATGACGATTTCGCCTTACGACACCACCTGCTAAATGGATTAATTTCGTATAGTAGGGGTCCACTGTATTGCAATAAAAGGGATGCGATATGCGTTTTGAAGTTCAGTTTCCAATATATCACGTATCGATTTTGAAACACCTTATTTTCGAATAAATCAATCCGCTCCGGAGTGGCTTTCGCATCATGGTTTTTGTCATTTTATGAATCGTGTTTTACATATAAATCATTCCAAGCCCTCCAAAAACACCAAAGGACAATGTGAGGCAGTGTTCCGAGCAAAAGTGGAGGCAGAGGAGAAGGGCAAATAGCTGAAAAAGAAAAGTTCATGATACAAAGTTAACATTTTCTTCATTTCTGCCATTGTAGTCATATCTTGGGCATCCGAACTGTGTTCAAGCCACCCCTAGTAAGCTCCTTTATGTGTTCTCGTGAAGTGCAGCCATATCAATGAATATCATGCATTTAAATCAAATGGGAATTTTGAGATTTCAAGGTTTGTTTAGTTTTATTTCATTTTGTTTCTTTTATATGCTAAATCATTTCATAATATGAAGAAAACCCCGGTACAGAGGCAACCGTATATTGATGTTTCACTGTATTTTATAAATTATAATAATAGATTTCATCTTGGTTTTAGTCGTATTTTTTGTTTTTCACCAATGCAAGTGACATTACAGATCTGTATAGATAATGGTTGAATAGCACTTTCACCAGTATCCTGTGCTGCCACCTCAGTGACATCTGAAAGAGAATTCTCAACTGCTGGGGACATATTAACGCAGTCAAGGGCATGCTTGACATAAAAACATGTGGACAAGCTGCTTTTTCTGGGCGGGGAATAGATAGAATTTGTCGATTCTAATAATTCATGTTTGTTTTTTTCAGTCATTGGTAATATATTTTTTTTCTCCATTTTGTCAATGCCACATCCCAAAACGTCCAACATCCCAGATACTACATTACCCAGCATGCCTCACAACGCCAACAGGTGTGGCTGCTAAAAGGGGATAGTGTGTAAGATTTAGACAGTTTTTCATTGCGGACAGCAGGAGTTGCTGCAGGTGCTGCATTTACCATTGTCTGTAGCTATAACAAACATGGCCGCCTCCAAAGAAGTGCCACCCCCCCATGTAATATAATTTAATGATAACTAGACTTATGATTATATTTAAATCATACTGTTGGTCGTTAAGAACACACTCATTTGCAAGTTTTTTTTCAATTACAATCACAGAATTTGTTTCTTTTTAATGAAAAACTGTCAGAATCTTACACACTGTCCCTTTAAGCAGAGGAAGAGTAAAAATTATTTCTATACTATTACTGCCTTTTGACTACCACTTCTTGATGTCTTTCGTTTGAACTTAGTGAGAAAAATCATTTGGAATCCTGAGAACAGACTTTATTTCGATTATTGCTTTTTGACTGTTTGTTTTTCATACCTTTTAATTGATTTTTGTTAGGACAGTGATTTTGAATACTGTGAAGACTTTTATTTTAGGTTTCACTTTATCAACCACCTGTTTTGTCCAGTTTTGATTAGAATGTTGTTTTGTAAATTGTTGAACCAACAAAACTTAAAATGGTTTTAATGAGTACCATTGTTGCAAATAACAAAAGGCGGAAACAGACATCATAGCTAAAGCAATACAAATAAATGACAAAAACTATAAGCAGGTCAACTGCGCTAAAGACGCTCAAATTCAGAAAATGACGAGGCACAGCTGAGAAGAACACAAGAAGCTTATCTGAGACACACAAGGGAATGTACACGCTGACGCTCAATGTCCAAAAGTTGTTAGAATGAGACCAAATTCAACTGGAATTATAAATTAAAAAATAATCAATAATTTAAGAGCTCAGCACAAAATCACAATTTCATCAATCCATAGGAACTGTGACACAAATGAAAAACAGTTACAAAATACGCTTGCAAAGTTTCTTTTTTTTTTTTTTTCAGGTAACACTTTTGATATGAAAGTCAAAGCCATACGATCAGGGCCAAATGTCAACACATATACAAGACCAGTCAAATGTTTAGGAACACTCTCTAATTCTGTGTCATTTTTTAGTCAACATTTCCTGAATTGCAGACATACTAAAGTGTCCTTCGGTGTGATTGGGTGCGTGAATGTTTGTTTGTCTCTGTGTGCCCTGCAATTGGCTGGCAACCACTTCAGGGTGTGTCCCCCGCCAACTGCCTGAAGCCAGCTGGGATAGGCACCAGCAAGCCTGCGACCCTTGTGAGAAAAAGCGGCTCTAGAAAATGGATGGATGGATTTCCTGCATCACAGAATATTACCGGTACTTAAGTCATATACATCATGAAAAAAAAAAAAACGTTCATAACAACGTTAAAACAGAATGCTTCATCATTTAGATTCTTAAAAACATTTGCCAGAAAACCGCTTTGCACATCTTGGTTTTTCCTCAATCAGCTTTATGATATGGATGATACTTTCAGTGCATGGAATGACTTTCACTCCACAACATCCCTTAATGTGCCTAAGACTGTTTGAAATTGAAGTTGTTTCCAAACCTTTGACCGGAACTGTATTTGCTTGGTATTAACTCTTTTTTTTTTTTTTTAAATCATTATCAACGTCACCCTGGTGAAGAAATGAACAGAGTGAAAGACAAGAAAAGACCTTCAGTTAGTAGCAGAAACGTGTAGGAACGGTCGTACAACAAATACATCATCTTCCACATTTGGTGTATTTCCAGCGGCCTTTCATCTGAATCACTATTCAGAAGCTAATTATAGCTTAAAAAAATAATCAAACGCCATTGACGGAGGACTTGGAGCAATTTCATGAACGATGAAATGTTGACTTGCTTCGTCCGTCTTGCTCAATTCCTTTGGCTGAATGGAACTTTTCTCAGCCCCTCTGGCCCTCCATCACATGCGCGTCGTCCTCCCCGTGCTGGTGAATCTCTGGCCTCTTCCTCCTGGCTCGGAGTGAGTCAGCGCCCTGAGCTCCAGCATCCTGCCGTTCAGCCTCCATGTCCTCCGCTCCAAACTCATTGGCCAATCGCTCCTCTGCCTCAATCTCCTCTTCATCCTTTTCGTCATCCTCCTCGCTTCTCTCCGAGTCTGACTCATCTGAGTTGCCGTCTTCCAGGTAGCGATAACCTTTGACCTGCGGAAACAAATGACATCACTTTTGCAGCGCTACAGTACAATAGAAATCTAGTAAGACGGAAATGAGGCTTTCAGTCATTAAGTGGATATCCAAAGTGTACACACCTGCGCCCAAATGTCTGGTTTTTCAGATGTAAAACTAATAGCCCTAAAAACCATTAAAAAAACATTTGCCACCAATAATGCGGCATATAATCTTTACGTCTTTTTTCTTTTCTTTTTGAGAGAAGACATGAATTCAAACAACTGACAAACCCTTCCCCAAGTTGGCAGAGAAATCTGGAAAACATGCAGGACAGCGGCCCTTGAGGACCGAGTTTGGAGATGCCTGCGCTATCCTAAACACACCTGATTCAAGTGATTAGGATCATTTTCAAGCTCCTGTAAAACTTGTGAATGAGCTAATCATTTGAATCAGGTGTGTATGGGGAAAAAAAAATCGGAAAACGTGCAGGATGCAGGACTGGAGTTCGACGCCTATGATAAAGTGAAGCATGGTGGTGGGCGCATGCTTTGGGGCTGTTTGAATTCTGCTGGAACGGGGAACCCTCCTGTTATGTTTGCGAAGTAAAATAAGTTTGACACCATTATTCTAATGTTTAGTTCTGCCTCACAGTGGAGAGGTTCTGAATTTGAATCGGACTCAGGCCTTTCTAGAAGCATGTTCTGCTTGTGCTTCCGTGGGTTTTCTCCATGAACTTCCTCCCGCTGCCAAAAACATGTATTTTAGTCCTGCTGCATATTGTAACTTACTTACTTTAAAGACTGACAAATTCATGAACATTCTTGAGAGATACTTAAAAATATCTTTGAAAAAAAAACAAAAACAAGTTACCTTGTGCCTTGGTCGAGGGATGCGGGGCAACCTGTGGCGCAAATTCTCAGCTAGGCGGCGCTCCATCAGCAAATAGCAGTAGCACGCTAGCAACAAAGTGGCTAACAGGATGGCCACTTTAGCCTTAATTATGTGGGGAGAAAGACAAGATTAAAATGGGACATTTTAGTCGCGGCATCCACACCAATGGATGCTTTCTGTCGACACCCATTGTGCATTGGAAGTTTGACTTTGGATTCTTATTTGTCAGTTGAAGTGCAAAACTACTCTATTCAAGACTTTCAAATGACTCATTTTTCCCATTAGCAAATTGCCAATTTGTGACGTTCCATGCAGGGTTTCTCATCAGCATGTGAAATGTCAAATTATAATAACATTTACTGTAAAATCTCAAAAAGAATAAAAAGCATCCTTTATTTAACCACTTGGCTTTTCAAAGACACATTTTTCTGTAACTTTACTTTAATTAACCTGCATATCAACACGTTATCAACATAAAAGCTCAAAGTGCGTCTGATTTCAGAAAAAGCCAAATGTGTCACAACTAATTAAACATGATACAAAGTGATAAAGCGTGAAAAAATGTGTCTGTCGAATATTCAAAAAAATAATTGTTTTCTTGAAGTGAGAGCCAGGTGGGTGACAAACCCAGGAGAGCAATGCCATTTTCAGGGAAACAATAGCAGAGCGAAATGAAAAGTCTGCAACAAAGCCAGACACAAATGGACTCCGTAAGATATCGGACATCTCAGATGTATCTGAGGGGATGCTGGTGTTTGAAGACTTGGAAAAAAAATGAGGGACAAAAGCACAACTTAAGAAAATAAAAAACTAGTTTTTTGTTGACGTTTTTTTCAAATTAGAAGGACCGAATTTGAACAGCAGAAGCTGGACCTTCTTGGATTAAAACAGTGCTTCTCAAATAGTGGGTCATGCCCCCTTTGCGGGTCGTGAGGCGATGCCATGGGGGGTGCGGATGACCCCAGGGAAAATGATTTGTTTTGTGTAAAATGGAGTGAGTGAAATGTTTTCTCTTTGAGGGAGTCGGGGGCGTTTGCAAAATGTAAGTGGGAAGCACTGGGTTAAAACAACATACAATGCATTCACCACCAATCATTCTTGAGGCCAACAAAATCAAGCAATTCTGTAAAACAGGTCATTGGCGGGGAAAATCTCGCTTCTTCAAAACCGCAAGGAGTAGAATTGAAAAAAGGATCATAAAAACAAATCAAGTAAAATTCAAACACTCAAGTGCAGTAACCAAGTGTTTGTAATTTGTTACTTCCCAGCACTGATACATAGAGTCACTTACCCTCATTGGCAACTCTGAACAGAGGTAGACTACAAAGATGGCAATGGCCTGCAACCAGTGATAGATTGTGTAGACAAAGTCCAGACGTTCTTTCTCCTCAGCATATAGAATACCAAGCAAGGCTAAAACACAGACACAAACACACAAACAAAAATGCATACTTTGCGGTAATCCATACAACGTACATGTCAGGTGCCACTCACTGCTGACTCCAGTCTTGTTCAGGGCCGTCCCAAGTCCCCACAGTATAGAAATCAATAGAAGAGGGGCTTCATACCACATATTAGGGGTTGGCGAGAACACCATCAGCACCACCAACAGCACCAAATGCACAGTGGCTCCTCCTGCCAGACACACCCACCGCGGGAGGCGCAGAAGACAGAGGGACAGGGACGAAAAGACGGAGCACGAGAGTCCATAGACCACAATCAAGAGCCACAGCTTTTTGAGGCCCAGGGTACAAACGCCATAGGACTGTATGGAGAGAAATTATTCATAAAGATAAGTAAATACACTTTCTCTTATAGCTAGCTGATCAAGTGCAATGACACTTTAGATTTTCGAGTGCTTTAAATTACGATTTTGTCAAGTCACAAGCCATGGCTCCGTTGATTGAAGTGAGCGCTACAAATTCTGCTTCAAGATGGCCATCAGATGGCAGCATTACATTAACAACATCCGGACACTATCAGTTCAATTCACAGTCTTGAGTTTCTGTGACTGCAATTTCTATTTTTTTTTTTTGTGTGTGTGATGGTATTTCACCAATTTATTTGGTATACCATGGATCCTAATAAAGCAAGAGCTGATAAGAAGCAGACGATTTCCATCGAATTTTGTATTCAATACCAGAAACTCATGAGCTAGAGTACTGTAGTTGACTTGGCAAAGCAGCACAAACCAAGTACAGTGGTACCTCGGTACTCGACCGCCTCTATACTCGACCAAATCGGTGCTCGACCAAAAAATTCAAGTAGATAATGCATCGGACCTCGAACAGATTTTCGGTTCTCGACTAGCCGAGCCGAGCCGACCCGAACGCGCTCCTCGGCCCTTCTCGGCCAGCGGGTAAGCGCCAGTTCAACTCAGACCGCCAGCGGAGTAAGACGTTTGTTCGAGTATTTCTTCCCGGATTTAAACTTTTTCGTGTTGCTCTAGCCCTCAATACTGGGTCCAAAGAAAGACAGTGATAAGGGGAAGGCAAAGAGGAAAACAATGAGGACCACTATTGAACCGAAGAAGGAAATTATAGCAAAATATGAACGTGGTGTACGAGTGTCCGACCTCGCGTCGCAGTTAGCTAGCGTCATCATGGAAGGAGTAACTCCCTCCCGTCCTCTCCACATCCATTCCTGTATGCCCTCAACCACTCTCCAAAACGTAAGTAAATTATACTAAATGGTTTATAATGCTTTATTTATCTTTATCTTTATCATGTACTGCTTGTGCACATTTACTTGTGCACACATACTTTCCATTATTTCTTATGGGAAAATTGGTTTCGGTGTTCGAACAAATCGGTGCTTGACCACCACCTCAGAACGGATTATGGTCGAGTACCGAGGGACCACTGTACTACTCTACTTTTAGCTATATACTGCACTGAAGCATATAGGAGGCTACCCAAGGGCATTCAAATAATCTCTAAGTCACAGACCTTTGTAAGTAGCTGAATTTGTGGAATGAGTGTCAAAAGTGACATTTTACATATTGAAAAAAAAAACAATTTGCAACTTGGAGGGGGGGGGGGGGGGGTGCTGAAGGAATATTTTCCTTATTTGAATGGCAAAAGTTAATTTGATATTTTCCACTGGGTGCAATCAAGGAACATATTAAACTCGTAAGTTGAGGTACCGCTTCTTTCAATTAAGTGTAAATTTGAATATTAGTACCAAGCTGAGTCCGGTGAGGGCGAAGAGGACTTCTAATCCACTGTAGACGAAGAAAGGGCAGAGAAGCCGCAGACGGTAGTCCCGCAGATGTTTGAAAGGAAGCTGAAAGATGTTTCCCCAGCCAATACTGCGGAGATCAATCTCCTCTGTTGGACGGTATGCAGCACCACACAGCACAAGGAACTGAATGAGGTAAAACAATTGTACTTTATATTTAAAATCTAAAAAAAAAACATGGCAGACATAGGGTAGAGATAATGAGAGTTTTAATTAAAGAGGAAAAATCTAAATGCATTTGACAATATTTACCCAATCTATGACAACCTTGAACCCTTAATTTCTCACATAGATGTTGTATTCATGAACCGCTCCAAATACAAATACAATGTAATCATGAGTACATCATGTGTAGAAAGACATTGGGAAATATTGGCACATCAGCACATGAATGTAAAGCTCTAGATTAGTAGATTTAGTAAATAATGACTCTAGGATCAAAAAGAACACATGGCGACAGAGTGTTTGGTTTAGTGAAATAATTAGCGCTTACGATGATCATGGAAAGGAAAGCGAAGCCCATGAGGACGCTCTCCGCGATGATCAGCGTCATGGACTGTGGTAGGGATTCCAGCACAGTGGTGTTCAATCCTGGAATCACACCAGTGATTCCGGCTCCTGGTAAGAAGAAGGCAAGAAAGTTTCACCCACACTATCTAGATTACCACCTTAGCCAAACAGTATACCATACATGACAACTCCAAGCTGCCACATTCATTAAATTCAGTTCAGATATACAACAGAATCGCTACGGTTTCATCTTGACTGAAAACATGTAGTCACTTTCTGCAGTCGATTGTTTCAGTAGAAATTAGGGTAGAATTGGATTTTGGGGGACTTAAACTTGCACAGAAACGGCAAACATTTTTTTAGTTGTCAAAATCAATAAAAACAAAATGTTTCGGTAAAGTGAAAAAAATACTTTGTTGTACTTTGTTTCGGCCGCTCTGCTGCGGACTCCGCTCCCTCGTTGCCTAGCCTCCCTTTTGGTCTCATCACACAGACACATTTGTCTCGCTTCATTTTGCACTTTGTGATTTCTGTTGTACTTTGCCTTTTTTGACTCTTTTTGTTTCACGCTTGACATGCGCCTTTTGTTCATAAACTGACTTTGACTTTTCACACCTTGTGTGTCTGGTTGGGGTCCATAACCTGCTCGCGGTTATTCGTGACACATTAAAAAAGGTCTTACATGGGTGTTTTTTAAGCATCGAACTACAATATATATGGGAAAAAAAAATGTTTCACTATAAATTGCCTTTTTTTAAATTACCTTATTGTACAAAGTTATATATATATATATATATATATATATATATATATATATATATACATATACATATATATATATATATATATATATATATATATATATATATATATATATATATATATATATATATATATATATATATATATTAAAAAAAAAGTCTTACTATACATGGTCATTTTTTTAACGCCTTACTATATACACAGTTATAGTAAGGAATTACAATGAGAGTGCAGTGTACCAGAGTGACTTTACCACAGCTTTTGACGTTGCTGAGAATGTGATTATTTTCAAGAAGTTTGCCATTGAGGATGAAAAGCATGGGGAACTGGGCAAAGACCAGGCTCAACTAGTGAGAGACAAAAGGGAAACTCATGAAGCAGTTGTAGTTGTTGGACACACATCAAATTACAAAATTGTATGCTAGCGTACGCTATGAGAGAAGTGCAATGAGAGAGATGCAATCTGCCCCAAAGAATACTTACAGTAAATAAGATTACTTCCAATCTGTCATAATTACAGACCATCTCCCCTTTTTTTTTTTTTTTTTTGTAGACACAAATTGGTACTGCATGTTTGTCTGTTTTAATTTACAATATCTGCTGCATATGAAAGTCCAGGATGGATACTGTGTTTCATGAAGATTTTCAATAAGGACACCGCTTTTGGATTTTATTTTCTTTATGTACAGTTAACCAACATGAGTCTGGTATGTTTTCACCTACAAGTCAAGCACGATTCAGTTATTTTGCTTACTCAACTTGGGAGTAACAGGTTGCAAGATCATAAACTTCTGTTTCAGTTTAAAAAAAAGTTGTTTGTCTTTTTAAAAAGAGTAAACGTTTTACGTTATGCATGTACAAACCGAATGTTTTTTTTTTTTTTTAATTTGGTTGAGGCACTCACATGAAAGATGATGCTGAAGACTGATTGGAAGATGATGATGTATTTGTGGCATGCTCCTTTTGGAATCTTCTTCTGCTCCTGTACATGCTCTTCCTTATAGTTGACATATTCATAATACTGCTGCGCCATCCTGTGTGTTTGTGACAGTACCAGTGTATGACTTGTCACAAATGACCTGTTTTTCCTAGTTCATCACAAAAGCAGTGTTCTCAAACCCTATACATAATGGTGATCTATATGAAAATAAACTACCAGAGTAGAATAAAATGTCCATGTATCAGTTCAAATGTATTGTAAACAAGTTAAATAACGTTTTACCAAGATAAATGTTTGAGAGCAAATGCAGAAAAATAAATGCAAATGTGTTGTCCTCAAAAGTCAAATTCAGCTGAACTGTACCTTAAAATGGCCTTCTCTAAATTTAAAAACATAAATGAAATTCAAGTCTTTGTAGAATTTTCCAAAGTTTCAACAATAAATGCAGCGACTCGTTCCATGAAAGGGAAACCGTGTATTGCCACTACAGGTGATGGCAACCGTTGGAAAATCCCAATCCAGAAAGTATAAATTCCAGCCTCAGTTTGTCTTTACCCACAGATGCTTAGAGGAAACTAGCAGGTGAAGGAAAGCAGCTCAAGCGAAAGCCAAACTGTGGCAAGGATTTTACTTTCTGTACCCGGGTTTGCCACTTCTGATAAAAGCCACATCTCTGACTTGTCATTTTAGCTCCTAATCTGAATCATAGCTATCGCAGTTATTTTATGGAGCTAATGTAGAACTGTCATTTAAGTCATGATGACAAAGTAAAGTATTCCAAATTAAAAGTTACAGTTTTTGTGTATGTGGAAGTTTAACAGTAAACGACTGGGCAAGATTCCCGTCTACCTTCCCTTCACTCTTTTCATTTGTTAACAAACCACCCCACTGTGATACAGGAAAAAAAATACATAGCATAGCACAAAGACAAAACCAAATTAGTCCAAAAACGTTGGAAAGGGAACATGGGCAATCTTCTTTGAAAATTGTACATGTTACACTTTGAGAGTTTCAATGCAGTAGAATCTTCCTCAGAAATGAACTGTATTATTTTATTGGGCAAACATTTGCTGCCCAATGCATTTTCCAACTTTTGTTTGAAAAAGACAGGTAAACAAATCCGCACCAGTGTTTTATGATACCTGCGCTTACTGACCTTGTGATATAATTTCCAAGGGAGGCCCATAGTGGCACGATCGCCGCACCGATGGCAACAGCAGATGGAACCAAGGTGTAGTAACGCTCCCAGTAATTGGTGGAGACAAAAAATGCATAGATTCCTGAAGCCAGAAACATCATCCACTTTGTTCCTAGAAACCTTAGATCAAGGCATTAGGTTTACGTTAGGGATGGGCAAGTCCTGGCATGTCCACCGTCCCATATTTCTCTTAAGCCCCGATCCCACTCAGAGGCCAATGCTGGCGTGTGCCCGCGAAGGTAGCGTCTCTTTCGAGCTTCTCGTGGTTCGTTCAGAGGTCGCTAAATTGTCGCCAGAGGTCTGCAGACGTCGCTCTTGTTGCAAGGTTTTTACCATGTTCAAAATGTCTTTGTGATAAGAGCAGTACTCGGGACATTTTGGTGATCTTAAATGAGCCCTGAGAAGCGTTCATCTCTCAGTCGGTTAGGGGTTATAAGATGTAATTTTTGCAAGTATTTATGTTGATAAGGTGTATATTGATGCTTAGAATTTATTATTAGTGTATTTTTACACAAATGTAGATGTGTTGATGATTTCATTCACACGTACCTGAGGACAAGTTCTTCTTTTGAATACCTATCCTTGTATTACGTTCTCATATTGCCTTTGTGTATGTTTGTAAGGTTTATATAAATGCATTATTATACTACCAGATTATTATTTCAATTAAAGCAAATAAAGTTTCAAATAAATTGATCCAAATAAATCGCACAATCAAAATGTATCTGATTTTTCAGCAAATGTTGTCTACAAAGCTTGTAACATATTTACAAGCTTGGAATTAACATAAAAAGTAGTAATAACTTTCTTTGATCTTTAAATATTATTCTTTTCCTTTAAAATGCAACTGTGGAATAAAATGACTGAATCTGACTCAACGTTACAGGTGTTCTCAAAACATCTCACTTATAGATTTAGTTCCGTGTTTTCGTTTTTTTAAAGTAAAACTACGTGAATGTCTACCTGTGTCTGTCTTTGTGCCCATGACTCACCTCTCTGTCTTTCTACAAATTCAGTAAAGTTCAACCATCACAGGAAGTAAACAGAACGGAGTCAACTGAGTTCATTTGTTTTTATGCTATATAGAATTTGAATTAATCCCCCAAATTAACACTTTATATTTTTTTAGTGCATTAATACCCCCTATTGTTCCTGATGAATGCAGAACAGGAAACAAATATTTTACTTTATGTTTTATACAGTTGCCACTTCATTCTGTCATACTTAACAGGAACCAGTTGAAGACGTATTATTTTGCTCATCAATAATTCCATTTATTTAAAAAAATTTAGGATGTTGTTTATTTTTCACAAATGAACTCTCTATCCGGATTAAGTTGTTTGTGTTTATTTTGGAGTATCGATCTCAGATATGATATAATAATACGATCATCTGTGATTGGTTTATTTGAAATCTTATGTATCAAAAGTATTGGTGTTCCGGTTTCTTGGTATTGGCGAGTACTAAAAAATTGAGTACCCATGCTGGTATCGGTCTGAAAAAAGTAGTGAATGAAAATCCGCAGTTTGCATGATTAAGCAGGACACAATGTCAGATTTAAGGAAGTGCCGAGTGTTTGTGTCTACCTTATGAGAACGGGGGTGTAGAGCAGAGCTACTATGGGGGTGACGTTGATTCCCCTCAGCATCTTCCGATCGATGTCTTCTAGACCGAGGTTGCTGTACTTTACTTCACGATAAGTCATGTCATAATGAAGGATGAGCTGCATCTGCAGTAAACCTACAGAATACACATTACAAAAGATACAATTGAATTTGCGGCTGTGTGTCCTGTCTCAGATCAAACTAGGACTGCGCCTTCTCACCCATGTACACACTGTACATAATCATGACTCCAATGCTGGCTGCAAGTACATTCTTAATGACTCCTAATCGCTTTCTCCTATAATATTTTCTCTCTTCTTCTTCCTCATTGTACTCTGCTTGTGGACCCAAGAACTCTTCCATCTTTGGAAAACAGTGGTTAAACGTGAACAAATTACAAGAGTCAAAACAGAATAATTTCACCATCGAGCATTCTCACAAGGTCTAGCGAATGCGAGTTGGGGTTTTTTTTTTAAGTTCCTTTGCATCGAGGGAAAGCTCACCTGGCCCTGCATGTTGTCGTCTTCTCCCACAGCCAGCATTTCATTAGCAGCGCCATTAGGTGGTGCTAAAATATGATCGGCGTCTTTGAACTCTTCCTCCACTTCCGTGGCCGCCATCTAGCGACCAGAATGAATACTACATCATTTATGAGCATATGTATTTACACATCAAATGTCTTTACTAACAATGTATTCCACATTTCCAGTGTTTCACGAATATCAAGTTAACTACTTTCTATACGTGACTGAATGATTAGACGACCCATCATGCATAATAGCTGTTCATAATACATCATTATATAAGGTGGACAGTCAAATCCACGGCCAAATGATAAAAGATTGATGTACTCTAGTTTTTGTTGTTGTTCTCACAATCACTTTAATTGCATTCACTGCTATAATATAAATGTAACGCTATTTTGTGAAACAATTTTGCGTGACTGTTATATGTGAGTGTGGTTGCAATTGGAGGCTAAAGAAATTAACCGGGTTGGGTTGAGATGTTAAGAAATTTGTAGATTAAAGCAAATTTTCTAATAATTGAATGAAAGCTATTTGTAGCCAATGACAACGTGAAATCTGGAGTTCATGGACATCAGCCAATACTTTGCCACTCCTTCACTGCAATCACCTTTACTTGCTTGTTTGTGCAACATTTTGTCCATAATTTAGTTTAATGTATATTTAACTTTTTTTTTTTTAATTTAAGAACCTATTACCTTTTTACTTCTCATAAAACCTGTCATGAATTCCTGAGAATTTTTTTTAACAAATGTTATCAAATTCATCCACTTGAATTTCTGTTATTAAATCTTTTCACGGGATTACTGTATTTTACACCTTTGTACACGTGTCGCGCTAACTGATGAGCTAACTTGCTGTTTGGACAGGCAACTTGGGATCCTAGTTCAGATCAGATAAAAACTTTTAAAATGAACCTTAATTTAGATGTCAGCCGCTTTATTTTTTCCAATGTTTTACTGTTTAACTCATCCTTTTATAATTTCAATGAAGTTCGACTCGATGTAGATTTAGGTTTGGTCCTAGAGAAAGCAGTCGAGTCAAAGTCAAATACAGGTATATTTATATAACCCTCAACCCCCTGAACAAAACACGTTAGACGCAGCACACTGTTAACTTCTCCATATACAGTGATCCTTCGCTACAGTATTTTGCGCCTCCCCTATCGTGCGCTCATGCATCGCCAAATATGTGTCTTGTGTGAGTGCCCACATCTTGTAGGAGTGCCCCTTGAGCTGATTGACAGATTGACTGCCCAGTCAGGTGAGAAGAGAACTTTTGGTCTCCATTAACCGCAAAAAATGAGGCTTTTTTGAGGGTACCTGGAAGAGTACTGACAACTCACCTTTTCTTCCTGAACTACTTTGTGTTCTAGTGTTTGCTGGGGTTTTGGTCAGGATTCTCAACACATTTTTCCACATCAAACCCATCCATTCATGCCTTTATGGAGATAGCTAGCTGTTTTTGTGGACCGGAGCACAGTAGTGCTGGGACAGAAAAATGGCCTTCCCCAAGCTTTGCCCACAAAGAAGTATGTACAGAACAATTGCCCAAAATAAGTTTTGGTAAGATCAACACAGGTTCTATACTCCTGATTAACAATAAGTATGTCCCTGTTCAAAATACACTACACTCAAGTGTGTATGTCACATATGTTATTGTTCCTCCCTTCCGTGCCCTACAACATTTTGTTCTTACTTCTCTATGTAACTTCCCCAGGGGAATGAATTAGTTCATTTATTGTGTCAGTCATTCCACTTATAACTTAATATGCGGTAACTCTTTGTAGTAATTTTTGTTACGAGTATTGTACAGTATTTTAACCGTGGAGTGGTCATGGTGACAAAAACCCTCAATAATCATTTTATTTGTTACAGTATATTCAATGTGTATAGTTAAACGTAAAGATGTGTAAAAGTTGTGTTAAAAAAAAGAATAAATGCATGTCAAAATGGCAGAAAAATCACAGAGATCCGTTTTTTTCTCTTGGTGTGGATGGCCAAAAAGTTAGCCATAGTGACAAAGCGTCACGGCCCACCTGTGGCCATCATCTAGTTCCGCCCGTGAGTTTTACTGCAATCAGTACAAATGTTGGGTGATTTACTAAATACGTTTACCTGTTAAAGCTTTTTTTTTAATCAACCCGGATTGGAAACTGTTATTTCGCTGCGGCTGGTTTAAATTATGCCCGTAAAAAGTTTACTCTCTCAAATGAATCATAGCATCGCGTTGAGTCGCCTTCAACCGACGTATTCTCACCGCAAATCCAGTGTAGGAACGTCGTATTCTCGAAAGCACCGTGTCGGACAAACTCGAGTCTTGATGGTTTGGCGTGAATTTCGCTCGGTGTCCACCGAGAGAAGCACCAGCACTAACGCTGGGCCTCCTGTTCTCACACGTATTGGATATGGGCTCGCCTTTCGTTTCCAATGCAGCAGCCGCAGGTATATAATTAAATTTCTTTCGAGGGGAACTGAAAGTCACTTATCTTCACTTCCTCACCATCTGCTTGTGTTTGTCTTAAAGGGACAGGCACACACTCGCTGTCTCTCGATGACTCGCAAATACTGTACAGCTATCACTAGGATTTACATTACATAGTACACTTGATTATATGAATGCTACAGCTCTTTCTTTATTAATGCTATCTCCATTATGGAAAGCAGTGAACCCAAAACAGTTTGACATAAGGTGTTCAATATATAAAGGTAAATGAAATTCGCTTTCCCCACCATTCAACCTGCGCACCAATTACCTGAGGAATATTAACAAATCACATTTGACTCCAGTAGTTCAATCTAGTAGCTTCATTTTAAATAGTTACATGAAACAAAAGCACAGATTTATTTACAATGGACCCCTATAAAGTTTGGCACCCGCCATTTCACCTAAGGGACATATTTCCCCTCTAGGTATTATTGTTACCTTGTTCCACCCAAACTACATATATACTGTGTGTGTGTATGTATATATATATATATATATATATATATATATATATAGATAGATATATAGATATATATAGATATATAGATAGATAGATAGAGAGAGAGAGAGAGAGAGAGAGAGAGAGAGAGAGAGAGAGAGAGAGAGAGAGAGAGAGAGAGAGAGAGAGAGAGAGAGAGAGCCAGGCAGGCTGCGGGAGAACATTAAACCATAACACATCATAATTATAATTAACAAAATTCCCCCAGTTCCTATCCCTCACAAACAGCAGGGGTCCATAGTAGTGCCTTTCAAGGAAACAAAGGACACTTAACAATGACCCATGTCATAAGAATTAAGGTTGAATGTTGAAATGTATATTAAGTGTCCCCTGTTAGCAGAAGAGCAGCTAAATTTAAACAACTAATAGCAGTCTAACAGCATGATTTAAGACACAGGTGTCGAAATCCAGTCCACAAGGGCCAGGATCCTGCATGTTTTCCAACATTCTCTCAAACACACCTGATTCAAATGATTAGAATCATTTTCGAGCCCCAACAGAGCTTGCTAATAAGCTAATCATTCAAAATCAGAAAACATGCAGGATACCGGCCCTCGAGGACTGGAGTTCACCACCTATGATTTGAGAGATTCCAGTCAAGGCATACGAGCTTCCCTGTGGTACTGACCCAAAGATAGCAGGGTAGTAAACTTCTCACCGTGAAACAGAAAGGGTCTGTATGGCTCAGGCAAAAGTTGACAGATTACCATGTAACAATTGCAAGTGGGTCAACAGAAGGTAAAGTAAGTCCTGAATTAAGGATGCAAAGTTATTTGAGATCTTGTATACCACATGTACTGCATTTAAAAAATGAGAATAAAAATAATATATCCCAGGACTACACTTTGAACGATGAGGCCTGGTTGAATGCTTTAGTCCACATCCAGAGAGGTTAAGACCATTTCTGAAAGTGTCCTTATAATGCAAGTGCTCAGGCGCTTTCTTCAAAATTCAAATGCAGCAAAAGGTTTCTTCGACTGGACTCCAATGAACTTCAATTCTGTGGTGCCCACAAACACCATTCGAATAAAAAAAAAAAAAAAAAGTCCTTTTAAGAATCCACACATGCTAATTTCGTTGCAGTTATTTTTCGGTCAGTCTACGGCATCGTATCTGTTCTCGGGGACGCTATCCGCTGCCGACAGCTGCCTTCCTAATCATGTCCTCATCTTGGACCGAGAGCTCCGTTAGCTTGCGCCCCAGCCTCTCATGGAGGTCCAGGTATTTGGCCACGCAGCGGTCCAGGCACACAGACTCTCCCTTCGTCAGCTCCGCCTCTTTGTAATGCGGTGGCACACACTTTCGGTGGCAGGCGTTGGTCATTCTGCAAAGGAAAAATGCATTTGATGAATTATTACCTGGAGTGTTTCACGTCACACGGGTAACTTTTTACTATACTGCGAGAAGTCATATTTTTTAGTGAGATATGAAAAAAATACTGTGTACAGTTGGGTCTCTTAGTTGCGAGGGGCAAAACTCTCAAAGTACCGGAGTATTGCGTTTTCATCACTGTTCACGGTTGTAAAATGTTCGCCAAACATTCACCAACTGTTTTTGTTGCAAGGACATTTTGAGCATGTTCAAGGAAATTGAAAATGTTCAAACTTTGTGACAAGATAAACTATCAAATCAATCAAACAGAAGAAGTCCTAAAAACATGATTTACGTTAGAAATCATTTGAGTGAAATCAGAGGCATATTTGCCAAATTCAGGGGAGTAAAAAAAATGTTATCACAGCTCGCTGTGTGGGATTTTTGTTGCATTTATGTGCATTTTCGCTTGAAACCATCACACCATGTTATGCAACAGGATCTTCTGAGGTTTGGAATAAAGGAAGTGAACGTAACACTCGCGTGGCGGTGAACTACCCAACCCCTCTACGTATTGGAAAGAGCATTGCTGTAAATTGAATGTTAGAGTTGTTTAATACTTGTGTGCGAGCGCGCGTGTGTACGTACGTGTGTGGGGAGACTCTTTTTGGCTTTGTTCTTTACAATTGTTAAGTTTCACTCAACTGTAATAGTTTGAATCGTGATTATACCCAGAATAAACGTTATTTTATATTTGTCGAGTGGACACGCTATCAAAGTTCATGCGAACTGTCAATTGCCTTTATTGTGCTTAACGTGAATTAGTGCGGATCCCAGGGGAAAACAGTTCTGATCGACTAGCTTCCCTTTAAAGTGAAGTTTTATCTACAACTTAGCATTTGTAATGGATTCAGCCAACACTGTTGCAGATACCTATCCCGATTAAACGTCTTTAAGTCTCAACGCTAAGCAAGAGAACAGTATTCCAATGAATGACCAGAGGTTGTTACTGCAGAAGCTAGCTCGCGTTAGCTGCCTCAGACTTTACCGGTTGTACATATCAGCCATCATCTCCACCTCCAACTCCGCCGCCAGTTGCTGCGCCTTCATGGGATCCATGACTGTGTTGCAGTGCAATCTTTCTGACTGCGAACACACCGTGCTTTTGACCTGTTTCTCTGACAAGTTAGTCAATGTAACCTTCAAATCCAAAGCATACACGTGCATTCAGTTTCCGCCGCCTCTTCCGCTGTCAATAAAGTTACATTCAAAAGTAGTTGCGTAGTTACAGCGCTCCCTCTACTGTAGTGAATATGTACTGCCGGTCGGCCCTCGAGTCGTGGCTGAAGGGAGCTGAATGCAGCCACCTTGCGTTGCCTCTGACTGATAACTTTTATTCGTTTCGCAGTTACCACCAGTGCATATTTAGACGCCAGGATCGGTGTTTGAAGTAACGAGTCCCACAGTGAGCAACCTTTACAAGATGCAGCAACCATTCAATGTATATTATCCATAGGTACCAAACTCCAGTCCTCCAAAGCAGGTATCATCCATGTTTTCCAGGTTTCTCTTTCCAATACACCTGATTCAAATGATGAGTTCATGAGCAAGCACTGCAATAGCTTAAAAAGGATCTTAATCATTTGAACCAGGTGTGTTGGGGACACAAACCTGGAAAACATGCAGGATATCGGTCCTCCTTGAGTTTGATGCCTGTGATGTAGACACAACATAGCGTGAAAAGGCAGAGGAAATTTAATTGTATTCAAGTTAAGCAAGTTTTGTGAGTGGCAATTTAAATGGCTTCACTTTTCAAATTATATATTGGCATTAGGCTGGCAACCAGTTAAGGTGTCCCCCGCCTACTCCCCAAAGACAGCTGGGATAGGCACTGGCAAGCTTGCGACCTTGGAGAGGTTAAGCGGCTGTAGAAAATGGATGGATTAAATACATTAAAAAAACACTCAGGCAAACATGTCAGTGTGATGTACAGTATGTACATGTAATTAATGACAACAAAGCAAATGAACAGCAAGTTTTGAAAATACAGACCCCCCAAAGATACTACGAAAAATGCTTTCAACATTTCAGTGGCCACCTATGTCAAACAAAACAATTTAAACACACATACAACATAAAAAGCAACATTTTACATACTTTAACAGATAGTAAATAAAAAACTAAAATCTGTGATTCTTATGTTGCCATTTTACACTAACAAAACCACTGAGATGAAACAAACAGGAAAGATATGAAAGTCTATTATTCAAATATGGTCACCCAATTAGAAGTCTGACGGGCATGAAATTGAAGTAAAAGCCCAACAAAGAGAACATTAGAAATGGCCACGAGTCACACAACAACAAAAAAGTATGTATGCATACAAACGCCAATCTGTCTAATCTCCTATCACATCAATTTCTTCCTCCTCTTCACTTTGTGTACTATCAGTGTGGATGAGCATGAACTCAGTTTGCCTGACTGGTGACATTTTTTCTGGGGAGGAGAGTGTAACATCTACCTCGATGAGCTCTTCTTGGCTGCCTTCGGAGCTCTTTGGTAAGCCGGTGAAAGCAATGGTTTGGGAGTTTAGCTTGGGCTCCAAGGATATTATATTTTGCAAGCATGGCTTTGCGTCACTTGGAGAGCAATCTGGGTTCTCATGTTTAGGTGGCATCACTACAGACTTCAATCCTGCAAATCAAGAGAAGAGGCAATCAATTTCAATGGAGTTTTTTTGTGGCCTTTCAATGAACACAAGCGAATGCTGAACGATAAAGGTACGATAATACCTTGCCCATGGCGATCTTGTGTTTGGTCCATCTCAGCATGAGCAAATGATCTTTTGACCTCATCCACATAAGCTTGCTCGTCACTTAAGAATGTGGTCCCCTCTCTGGAAGAACTTGCCAAGCCTTGCTGTTGTAATCTGTCGTTTTCATCTGTTGACTCATTGAGAAATTGACGGCGATTTTGATCAACAGAAAAGTTGCCATGTACTGGGGAATCTTCCTGAAGCTGAACAACATTCACGCCTTCAGGATCCTCACCATTCAAGGTTTTACCAATGTCTTGGCTTTGATCACATTTCTTTATGTTGTGAGCCTTTATTAAGTTCTGAAATTCCCTGAAACCAACTTTTCGTTTGGATGTCTTGTTATCAGGAGCCTGAAAAGATCTCTTAGCACTTTTCAAGGTAATCGCATCCTTTTTTCCTCTACCATTCCTCATTTTGGGGCCCTTTCCTCTTGTTGCATTGCTTTTTTTGAGATCTAGCCGTGAAGTTTCCCCTTCAGTTTTTTTCTGCTTTCCACTCATTGATGCAACTGGAATACGTGTTTCAATCGTCTTCGATGGTCTCCCTCGTTTCCGCTTAAAGACAGAGACTTGCTTTGATGCAACAGTAGGTCTTTGAACCTTAGAGTTTTTATCCGTGATACTTTGTGGGCATGTGTCCCCCCGTGACACTTGTATTGTTTTCTGAAATCCCTTAGTCATGATGCGCGCTTTGTATCTTGTTGCTGACTTTTGAGGTCCACCAGTTTTGGTTTTGTCTTTAGAATGATCATTTGAGGCTGAATGTTGATCTTGTGGTCTCGAGCAAATGGATGGCGATTTGAGGGAACTTGTGGCAATATTTCTTTCCTTCGCCAGGACATTGTTTCTTGACAAACTAACTGAGCAAATATTCATAGCTTGTTTGATTGTGTCACTGATTGAACCGGCGGCATCTCGTGGAGAATCAACAAACGCTCTCCTCTTTTTAGGGACTATAGGACCATCCATAACATCTTTTTCATGGACTAGAGTCCTCTTTGATCTCTGCGGGTAAGCCTTCCTTTCAGCAGCAGTTGGACACGCTCTCACCCTGTTTTTAATACAAGGAAGTGTGTAGTGTTGGCTTTGCCGTGGTTCATAGTCAAGTTGTTTCAGACATTGCATTGGCCAGCGGTTTCGTTGCATCCTCAATACAGCTGGCTGTTTGTTTTCTCCATGAGCAAGTGGAAACATGAGTAATTTAGAATGTTCTGGTAGCAAGGGTCTTGCGTGGCAAGCTAACTGATCACTGCTTAGACTTGGGTCCTCAATTCCTACTGAAGGAAATGGCTCTATTGGAGAGAGGCATCGAGGAAGCCGAAAATCGTTCAACCAAGGTGGCGAGAACAAAGAAAAGGGCTGCCTCTCCTGGAATAGCGGGAAGTGTCGTTCATGGTGGAGCAAGCCATCTGTTTGCCCCACCGATCTTACAGACGAGGGATGAGGAAGAAATGGTTGCTGTGGGAGTTTAACACCACTACAATTAACTGGCGGCAGATTTTTGCGATAGAGCTGGTTTTCAGCTGTAAAAAACAAAAATAAAAAGATAATAAAGGATGAGTATTTTTAAAATGCAACAAGAATATAACCTGTCACTGCAAACAATTGATAGTGGGTCGGTTTTAGGTGTTCATATTAGAGGGGGCAGGAAAAGTGCTCATCAAGAAGACGTAGTCTTAGAGGATTAATAGAAAGTCATTAACTTTGCTGTAGTCAACAGTAAGCTCCTCTTACACTTACTCATGGAATATAGTTGAAGCATTGTAAGTGACCTTAAGGGCACTATTACATGTATAAGACACATATACAGTAACATTATGTACGTGCTAATACAAATCAGGAAGTAATATGTTTGTTAATACTATTTCTATGTAGAAAATGAACATCCAGACTTTGATTGTCCTTATTATACCTGCCACATTCCATGGAGCTTTTAAGTTCTCAGATTTTTAATCGTAGTATCAGGCTGTATCGCACAAAGTATCGTGCTAAGATTCATGGCATTTTACTATGCAGGTGCGAACCACCAGCGGGTAGCTCTAGTAACACGCTGGTTTCACCAGCATTAGCATTAGTTGTACCAACATGTTTAACCGCAACACATTCAGAGATGCTAACATAGAAAATTACATCCTGTAAATATCCGAATGTCCATATTATTAACATAATGTCAGAATTATCACAGTGTCATTGTAAATAAATAAAAGTGTGCTTATGACAAAAAGCACATAAATAAGACTATTGAATAGTTAGATGGGACGATATCGAAAATATATAAAAAATATCCGGTGATGAAACTTGTTGAAATTATTTTGATAATTTTATGACAGGTATCGTTTTATGTCTCTAATAGCTTAATTGTTAACTAAACGTGAACCTCATGGGTTAAACAATGATTGTATGACATTTCTTCATTCAGAATTATTCACATCAGCATTGTGCTACATTCGAAAAACAATTATTTCCCCTATCCTTTGTAGTTTATATGAACACCGCACAACATCCACATTTGGAAAACGAGACATGTAAATTATTGAAACAAATGTAAGTCTGCACTCTTTTCTAGATTTCAAAATTCGTTTAGACCTCAGCACCTTGTGCAAGTGAATGCTACAGCAAATGTGTAAACTGATTGAAATTCAACTAATGAAATAAATGTTGCTCTATTTGGGTCTGTTACATATGCAGCAACACAACATTTGATTGCGGCTACAAAAAGTGTCAAGTAAAAAAAGATACGCATGCGTCCAAAT
Organism: Hippichthys cyanospilos; assembly: GCF_059441005.1. NCBI lineage: Eukaryota > Metazoa > Chordata > Actinopteri > Syngnathiformes > Syngnathidae > Hippichthys > Hippichthys cyanospilos. The sequence continues at coordinate 7,087,507 of NC_142375.1, read as the reverse complement.
ACCTGAGAACGTTGACGTTTCAACATTTTGTTCCGCAATCTTCTGGGGATACTGACATTGAGCTGAAGGGGCAGCTGTCTTACTTTGCCCCGTGTCCCCCTCTGGAACTCCCAAGTCAGGCAGAATGTTCAGACCCTTCATGATGTCTTCCAACCACTTCTCTATTCGCTCATCAGAATCTTCTGCAAGGCTGTGAGTCTGTACAACAGGTGCCGATGGCTGCGTCCCATTTTGGTCCGGATCAGTGCAATCAATGACGTAGTCTAATGTTTCAGATACAGCATGAGTGGAGTTGTTGGGTTCAGCTTGTAAACTGTTATGCGACGTCTGAGTTGCGGTTGAGTGAGCCTCCTACAATGATAACCAGCCATCAGACTACAAGTACGGAAATCTCTTAACAAACACAAACACACCAAGTAAATGTATTTATTTAAATGCTAGAACAACGTATGTGACCCGTTGTGGAAAAGCGGTTCGCATGTCGGCGCATAAAGTTTTGTGTAAATGACAAATTTAGTTGGAGTAGCCAAGAATATCGATTTTGAGAGTCTTCCTGTGTATAACTTCGAATGAAAAAAAAAGTGAACCATCAAAGCATTTTCCTGTTCTTTTTGTGGTCAAATGCATTTGCGATTTAATATGTTAAAATATTAACACGAAAAATAGCAAATACTCTTGCAACACAAAATTCTTAGATTAAATTTTACATGGTGATAATATGACCTCATTAGCAGCCCTATAGAAATTTGCATCTTCAACATTACAGTAGGGTTATGTTGCATAATGGCGTACATTTAATACTCAAACATCCCTCCATCAATTTTCCAAACTGCTTACATGGAGACATTACTATGGTCACGTGTTAGCAACCAGCAGATGGTGTAGTTTTTGTCAAATAGGTTAACAAATGTTCACCTGTTTCCAAATCCACTTAAATAAGTCAAAGTCCATTTACCATTTGCTTTAGTCCACAAATACACACTGTAATGTTGTGTCAAAGCTGGCAGGGACCATTTCTTACAGTTGTGAATTTCATCCATGAACTGAGGTGTTAATGCTGTTCTTGTGCAAGCTTAGTGAGTCTTTTACATAGTGTGTTTACTGTACCTTAGATACAGGGGACCCCCCCGAAATTGCCTCATCCTCTTCTTGAATGGCTACAACCTCCCATACTTTTGTCTTCCTCCTAAGCTTCACCTGCAAAGCAGAAATTCACCACAGTTCTTATTTCATCCTGACTCAAAATGAAGTTTAAAAAAAGTGTGAGGAATTCACCATAATAACAAACAAGATTAAGTGGTAATTTGACTTCTAAAAGCCGTGCTGTGATAGTACTAAGTCCTAGAATTGTGTTTTGACTGTCATAAAGGGCCATTACGGAGGGTGTTTTCAAGCCACGGTATTTGGACACTGCAGTCCTGAAAAATGGTACTTTTTTTCAGTACGGCAAATTTGGGCAGAAACTATATGTAGACAATGTCGGGAACCAATGTCTATCAAAAGCAACAACATGCCTGAATAATGGTTAAAAAACATTGAGTATGTGTCATGTTTACAATTAGCTTTAACTATTTACCTTGACAGAACATGGTGTTGACTCCATCAGTTTCATGTTAACCCGGTTCTTATTTGTTGCCTTGACAACTGTAGGACTCCTCGCTGTTGAATTAGTATTTTGGTCTTCTGGCATCTTCATTTCATCGGTGCTTGTTTTGCTCTTGTCCTTTGTTTGAGTCACCAAATGAGTGCTGCCAGTAGAATCAGAAGATCCATGCTGACGCCTCTGAGAGAAGGAAGTGTCGCTGTTGGAACGGCAGGTCCAATAGCTGGACGCTTCACCATCTGATATTGAATTTGTTACAGAGGCAAAGGGTTGGCGTGAACTAGACTCAAACTCATCTAATGGGATGTTTTGGAGTTTAACTGTGATGTGCTGTGGGGTTTGAGCATTAGCTTGGTTTTCTAATGATGTTTGCGTCCCTATAGATACACAACTTCTTTCCTCCACTGTACAACGTGCATCTTTCCTTCCTGCAATCTCAAGACACACTCGTGCATCTTTCATTATTCTGCATGTAGAACTTTCAACGACAGCAACTTTATCCCCAACTTGATTCTCGTAGGCTTCCACCTCCTTTGGAGGCTCATTTCTCCATCTTTCTATGAGGGGTGTAATCCCAAACTTCTGGACTGCATCCATCACATCATTCTTTTCCACTGTGTCTTTTACCTCCAACTCCCCAGAGTAGAGTAGACCAACCAGTTTCAACAGGGTGTGGGCCTTCAAAGACTGAAGCCGGAGCTGGCGTTTTTGCCCATAAGGAGGGGATGGTGTGGCCGACAGTTTCTGAGACAAGTAAGGGCTTAGAGCTGCTAGAACACAGCTATGGGTAGGCACAGAGATACCTTAACAGGGCGAAGATGGAAAGCAATCAGATCACATTCTCCAAACAAAAACATAATGATTCATTAAAAAAAGTTTTTTAGTTTTAAACCTTTGGGCCTCACCCTCAGTTTGCAACAGTGTGTCACAGAACTGTGCACTGTTTTGCTGTCTCTGAAGCTCTTCAAGAAGTTTCCTCTCATGCCCGCATAGCTGGTAGTGTTGCATTTTCCCATTGGCATTGGGAGCAATAGAGGGTTGCTTGCAAACATAATCGAAACACCCACACAGTCAATCTACTTTCTCACTTCTAATGTATGCTGTTTTCTACAAAATTCGGTAGAAAAAGGTGAAAGTCGCCAGCTTATAACATTGAATGTCTAATGATTCTGAGCAGGTGGCAACACTCAAAGGACTCAAATTATGTCAACGTGGTTAAATTGGAAACGTTTACAGTACAACCATATATACATCGGCTCAATATTAAATTCATTTTTTCTTAAACTCGACGATTATCCCGATTGCTTCAAACTACAGTATTGAAAGACTTAAGCTCGCTAGCTAATCGCTAGTGTCGATTGAGTAGACAGGCTCCAATCAAACGCAAACCAACTACGACTCGTCAATTAAGGCAATTGTCATCCAACGTTGCTAACAGCGCAGCGAGCATAAACTTACCAACATTTTATTGTCACTCTAACTGTTCCCTTCAATACAATGGAGGTCTGTGCAAAATGCACTAAGTTCAGAAAATGGAAATGTATGTTAAATATGCCTGTTACTAACGTGGTCTGAGCTCAGCTTTCACAAAGTGACCATGGCGTTGGCGCCAAAGGGCAAATCTGGCCTGGCAAGTAGCGATGACGTCACAGCGGAAGACTAAAAAACAGTGGGTTAGAGACTATTTCAAGATTGCAAAGATGTTTCATTAATCACTGTAAAGCAACTCAGGCTGATTTTTTCTTATTTTATTAAAAACAATATTGCTAGTTACATGAGTCATTCATAAATGAGAATGTGCAACTTTTAAGAGCCAAGGCAGAAATGCTGAAGTGTAAGTTAGTAATCAGTTTTCAACCAATAGCAGATGTAGAAGTTGGATCTTTTTGAAGTTTTTTTTCATTAAGACAAGTGTTTTCAATCTAACAAAAACTGATTGCATATGTATTCACCCAGAGCACCCAAAACAATTAAACCCAAATCAACATTTAAAATACATAGCCATAAAATTAACAAATATTCTCTTGTATATATATATTTATATATAGTATAAATGTGCTTTTATTTTTTTTTCTCTTCTACCTTACAGAAAATGTCTTGTCTATGCCTTCTTAAACAACCCAACACAATTCAATGCAATTTGCTATTCTTTGATGTGACATTCAAGGAAGGTGGGAAGTAGTATTTTCAGGTCCTATCATTACCCCCCCCCAAAAAAAATAATTTACAAGATTAGAAACCTTTATCGATCTACATTTATTATCAAATCAATTTCTTTATTCCAAATATTCACATTTCACAATGGGATTTGTAGTGACCTCGTGAAGATGTGCTGCTATCGCCCTGCAAGAATGCTTTGAAGATCAAATGTTCATTTATATAAATAAAAGAAATTACGAAGATCACAAAGTGTTGTGATGAAGCACACACCAAACAAAAGTCCTCTTTCTCATTTACATTCGCCTGGGACTCAATTGTCAAAGGCGGGACAATTCGAGTGGGATACTTCTGACTTCCCACCTTCCTCGAAAGCAGCATTACTAAGTCCTCTAGTCAAGGCAACTTGAAAATTAGGCAGTTGGCATGAAAAATTAAAGCAAAGAGAAACAAAACATCACCTCGTGCTTTTTCTCTTTTTTTTTTTTTATATTATCTACATCTTACTTTGCACTCGTGTGTGTTGTCCTCAACAAAATAAGCACAGAACTTGAGAATGTGGGTAAAAAAGAACAACTTTCTTCTCCCATGTGCTGTTCTGTATACTTAAAGGCAGGTAGGCGATGTGTTTGTGGCACACACATACAGAACACAAGAGTTTTGTTTTCGAACCACATTTACAAAAATCAAGGCCTACTAGAAAAACAGATACATTCCATTAACTCGTAGAACACAAAACTCCAGCATTCCATATACTGAGATGATTGACAAGCCACATTATGGTTCGACACACCCATCATACCTGTCCTGAGTAATCAAGGCACTCCAGTTGGCCCACACAATCACTGTTAAAACAGTACTGTATTACACATTCAGAATATGGACTTGCAAAAAGGAAAATGCCTCCGTTGAATCACAAATGTAAGGAAGTTGTGGTAAATAGCGGTAGATAACGATATACTGTATATCAGATGTCCCGGGTGAAGACTGAACTCTTTCAGTAAATCTTAGGATACCCCAAATTCAAAACCTACACACCTTTATATTGATATCAAATACAGAAAATGCAGCATGCCCATGCATCTTAGTGATGGACTTTTTACAAAGAACGACTGTACATACAAAAAGCTTCTTTTAAGTTCTTAATGGGGGAATTCAGTTATGGCAGTTGTAGCGGTGGCTTTGCCAATTGGCACATGTACGTGTCATAAAGAACAGATCCAAAACAGGAACAACCACTACCAAACAAAAATCCATGTGTCGGGATTAATCCAGAGTTTTTCTACGGGAACCGATATTTCTGTATCACATCACCAATTAAAGAAGGAAGGGAATTTTTTTTTAAAAATACTAATTTTACAATTTCCCCAAAACGGCATGTTCTTTCCCAAACAGTCAGACCTGAAACAGAGCATTAGTGTTTTCCAGGCCAAGTCGTAGTGTCGTGAAGCAGAGACGAAGGACAGGAGAACAATCTTGTTGTCATTGAGCCACATTACTTTTCCAGTTTTTATGGAGTTTCATTGGTTTGTCAGCTGCAAAAGGAGGACTGTCATTAAGAGGGAAGAGGCGATGCAGAAGCATGAGGGCAGAGGAGCATAAGAAAACGGTGGTAGTGGTTTGTCCCATCGGTAGTGTTCTGGTCCCTCTTTGTCAGTTCAGCAAAGGCAGTGGGCGGGCGGATGTCGCTTTGTGATGCAGACTATCAGTTTTTCTGTAAGAAAGCAAAAAGGGAAGAAGAATTAAATTGCCAGAAGGAATTATTCAAATCACAGCCGATGTTTGACAAAACCCGATCATGCAGATGCTGACAACTATGTCACAAAATTAGCAATTTAGAGATCACTGTTACTACAGTACACTGGAAGCTCACTGGTGACGCTACGAGAAAAACAAGGCCGTGCAGGTGAATCGAACGCGACTACGTGAGACAAACATACCATGCGCTGACATGCAGTTTAGTGGGTGTGGCCTAACCATCATAAGAATCCATTAGAGGCAAAGAGGCTTGCCTTTCCCCAAACCTCATTCCCTGGGAGATAGAAAGAAAGGAGAGAAAGAATGTGGGATTGAGGAAAAAGCCATGAAGAAAATTAGTGGCAGAAAGGGACAGACAGAATGTAAGAAAGGGGCAAAAACATTCACAATGTTAGTAAGTGTTAAAAGGTCAAAGGTGGATAAAGAAGGTCACAAAACGTTAGTTCATTTTGAATTCATGAAGCAGGTGAAGCAACAGCCGTGAGATATGTGCCAGACAAATATAAACCAAGCGCTCCATGAAGACGTGACGAGACATGCTTTCTGTGGGCGTGTGGTAGCGCGTCCCTTCTCACAGTAACGTTCGCCGCTGTTAATATGGGAACGAATGCAAGAATCACATGTAAAAACGCAACTTCCAAAGAAAGATTGCAAAAATACTGTAATTTGTGGCTGCAAATATCTACAGGGTTGATACGACTCTATAGAAATATGACCAAAAGTTTACGCGAAGGCCGAAGTTGTGATATTCAAAGGTTTATTGTTTTGTTTAGCTGACAAAACCTGAAATTTTGTCTGTGCCCTCTTCTTTCACCTTATGCAGGGGTCAGCAAGCTTTAACACTCTAAGAGCACCTTTTGATATCCGAAATGAAGATATATATATATATATATATATATATATATATATATATATATATATATATATATATATCATATCTTGTTTTGAAATGTGCACTTTTGATCTGTTTCCTGTTTAGCTTCCAAACCTGATTGGGTAATCAGGCGACACGAGACAGCCAATCGCGCAATTCACTGTAATTCAAATGCATCGATTGTTACACCATACACGAAATGTATTTTTCACCTGCAAAAACCTCTGTGCCTTCTGATTAGATAGGATTTCCCAATGTCACCACATTATATTCCGATTTAAATTTAGCAAAACCAGTGGCTGAAACAAAGTCATTTGTGAAATCTTGTGTCACAACTTTGAATTTTGTGCAAGTATTTAGTGTTCTGCCGCATTGTGTGCAGCAACCTCACTTACTCCTGAAGTTTCTTTGTTAGCACAGCAAAGGCGAAAACATCCATCGAATCACTGAAACTGCTGATTTTGACTAATACTTTATTTTAACTAGAAAAAAATTCTGACAAGAAAAACTCCATAAAAATGTAGGGTCCAATACCTGTCCTGCATCTTTATCATCAGGCTCGATAGTGTTCTCCAGAGAGTTTCTTCTCGCTCGTTGGTCCATTGTGGAGTAAGCATCTAAGGGGACGAACATATTCAAAACAGCAGTATTAGTGTGTTTGTAGTTTGTAATCAACATCAGTAATACAAATGAGTTATAAGTAAATACTCGCCTGGTCCCATATCATTCATTGGAATCATTTCCCGTTCACTTTTGCCACCTGAAGACAGATACAAAAGGAATGAGCAACCTAGCCTAAGAAAAAACAAAATGATTCACGTATTCACAGGGCAGAATTCATACAAATAAGGGCAAAGACATTAGCATGTTTGTGTTTGCGTGGGGGGTAAAATTGGTTAAATTTTCTTTTAAGTAACAACACAAAAGAAGACTGACAGCCAATAAAAGAAATGTATTTGAAATGTCCACTTTGTCCAGTCTTACCTTTGTCTATGAGCGGCAGAGTGCTGTCCTCATATCCTCCGTTAGTCCTGGTGTTGTTGCTGGGAGGGTTTAAGTTGACCATGAAGTCTGTTTTTTTCCATCCATCTTTCTCCAATGTGCGCCGCAGCTCTTTGTAGGCCCATACAGTCTGCAGTACCAGCCCAGCACCACGAACTTCCTTCTCTGAACGATTTCTGGTGATACCAAAATGAGACAGAAAAGGGATAATTAAAACCTACAAACAAACCTGAGATGAAGTTTAATGCCCGATAGACCACCCTACCCATCCTTGTTGATGAGGACCAGCCTCTCAATTCCTTGTGAGGCCCTGAGAGTCTTTGCAGCTTCCAAGCTTGAGCCCAGAACCTCATGGAGCGTGCTCAACACCGACACCACTGTTGCTTCTGACAGTGCTCGCACGGGCTGACTCTGACCGCCACCAGGAAGATTAGCCACAAGGTGAGGCACTGCATGCTTGCCTGCCGACATACAAGTAATAAAGAGCATAAACTAAATGTTAACGATGTCAATAATGCGTCTTTTTTTTCCAGGTCTATTGGAAAACATATCTTCTTCTTTAAGAAGCTGCGAGCCTCACCCAGTAGGTCTCTGTTACGGGCATCAATCGCCAGGTTACGAAGGGCTCCTGACATGGCTCGAACCACCCTGTCGTTGCCGTGGGCCAGTAGTTCAGTCATCATGGGCAGACCTTTCTCCTGGCGTAGCAGGGCACGGATATAACGGCCATACTGCAAAAATATACATATATTTTCAGCTGCCAGTCAGGTTGGAAGAGGTTACAACAGAAGCATTTTCCTTTGCACAAGCCATGCTGTAAGGGTGAGTGGTGTAGGATGCACATTAAAGTTGCTTAGTTGTTAAGTTTGTTTGTTTGTTAAAGTTTATCTCCGTTCCTCAACAAGGCTATGAATGGATTGGTGCTTGGAAAAACAACATGTTCACTCTTCAATGAAGTCAGAGAAGATGTCACCTCATTGACATGTAGCACAAATCAATCACCTCCGCATATGAATCACAACTATTCACAATTTGAACATGTCCACCCAATCTTAAAACAATTAAAAGCAGCCATGATTTGGTGGTATCTTCATAAGATGAAGCCATTTTAACAAGTGTTTCTCGCCATCGGTTGTGTAACAGTATCTCCAAAGCGACATGGAGCAAACTAAGCTGTCCAAAGTATGATTTCAAAAACAGGGGCAAAAATTCTGTTAAATTATTTGAACAAGTAGCACCCTAGTGACGATATAGAGTTTGCACAAACTGGCCAATACAAACGAGCCATACATCCACCCGCTCAAAACAGTGGTTTTAGCTTTAGATCATGCATGTTTACAAGTAGCAATGATGTTCATGTTATGGAGGATCATAATTTCAAAATTATGTTTACATTTTCAGATGTAGTCATTATTTATGGAGGGTACGTTCTTAATAGTTTACTGTTTTATTTCATATTGTTCTATGTTTGCGTTCCTGTTGAAGGAAACACAATCATTTTTTTCTTGAAGACTTTCCACGCATTATCAAAATATGCTAGCCATTTAAATGAAATGCTGACATAGTCGTATCTTCGTTTTCAGTATAGACACTTTAAAACTGTCAATTTACAGACCATATCACCCAACTCCACAGTGTATTTATAGTAACCACACAAGTTGTAAAGTAACCTAAGGTTCCACTGTATTTGACAAGGTCAACACTTGACACGAAAGAAAGCATGTATCCTTGCATTCATAGTTGTACAACTGGAGAACCGCTCCATTTTTAAACATCCAAATGAAACTCAGCACTCAAAGAAAGAAGTTACCGTCCATCGTCCAGCACACAAATTCTGAACAGCTCCTGCCGAGGCCTCCAGCACGGTTGGGTTCTTTGACTCCTTCAGCAGAGAGGTATAGATGCGAACCACCTCTGGTTGGAACAAGAGCTCATAGCCTGTAGAGCGGAGGGCAGAAACAGGCTAGTGCAGCAGGTATAGAAATCGGAAACCTATCTACTCAAATCTGGGAGAGGAGTATGAGACAAAACCTGAGAGCGTAACAACAATCAACGGTGTTGATTGAACGGGACTTACCTTTAGCAGGTGTCGTTCTCTTTGGAATGTCGATTGTGTCTGCAGCTGCATCTTCGTCTTTCTTTCCTGGAGTAGACATTAAAGTGAGAAAATTAAGAACATTACTTGGGACTATTCCACATGTATTGTTAGTGAATTGGTTAAGTTCTTTCAGAGAGACGATTTGCATGTTAGTACAAGGAGAGCTCTATTATCTGTTAACTACTACAACTACTACTAACTACAGTGACTACTATCTCTGGCAGCGGACGCAAAGGCACACCATGGCAAGGAACTTACCTTTGGAAAACCACTCATCTGAAGCCCAGCGCCGAAAGGGGGAGAAAAAGTGCAGAGGGTCAGAGGAAGTAGAGCAGAGAAAGCATTAAAGCAAAAAGGAAATCCACAACTTCAGATACTGAGTCAACACCTGCCCCGATTCCATGCACGAGAATAAGCAGCATGACATTCCATTCATGAAGACTTAATGAAAACAATAGAAGGACACTACAATGTTGGGGTTTTTTTTGTTCTTGTTTGTTTTTTTAAACATGAAGATGCTTATCAGCACGTAAACATTCGTCATGTATCAGTCTTGACTGTGCATCCCCAATAATAAGAAAAATGCATGTTGCACCTCCTGGAGAGGACACCCATCTTACTGTAGTTAATACTGTATTTGTCTCAAATTAGTTTAAAAAAAATCCCTTTCAGTAACATGAGATGGAGAAACTACATACATGGAAGCTTATTATCTGAATGAAAGATCATATGTGTTAACAACGAAGCACAAGGTTTAGCAGTGTACCTTACTGGGTAAAAAGCCATTTGTCAACTATAACTACTAAAGGCATCCCAACTGTTAATTTACATATGAAATTCTTTTGATACTTTAATAATACTTATTATATATTAGGACATTTGAAAATCATATCTGGAAACACTCTTAAAACAATTGCTTGATCAGATATGACCTTTTGACTTATTTTTGAATCTTGCAGAAATGTAGAGAATTAGCATGCGCGGAATGTGTCAACCACGTAGTTGCACTTAATTTTTAACTTAAGAAGGGTTCACATATGAAACTGCTGGGGTTAAATACCTACAACAAGGTTAAGAACCACTGATGTAAATTTTAAAATGAAACATGGTGACTTGGTTGCAGCAGAATGAATTATGATCTCTACAAAAAACATTTTGCCCCCCCCAAAAAAAAAACTTTGGAGAGACATTATGAACACCACAAAGGACTTCCACGGCGTAAAAAGGGGAAGGTCTTAGACTGGCCAAGTAGTTCAAAAAACCTTGAATCAATGGAGCATGAATTTTACCACCTCAAGAAGGAAAACATGCCCAGAAACAAGCAAGATCTGAAAGAGCCTGCAGAGAGGGCATGGAAAAGCATTATAAATGAGATATGCAGCAGTTCAGTGAACTAAATGGGTCGCACCATTGATGAAATTATTGCAAGTAAGGGTTATACCAAATATGAACTAACTTTAAACTAACACTTTAAACTAATTTAATAATATCCAATTCGATACACAGCAGCTGGAAGATTCTCTCTGTCTCTTTCACTTAACATTCCTGTGCAAACTTGAACATCTTTTTGGGTGAGTATGTCCCTGAAGGCCGAGAGTGGCAACTTTAAAGTTAGATTCAACCTGACTAAATAGATGACATTTTTCTGTTAAATATACCTTTACTCTTGCGTGAGCTGAAACAACCACCCTTCTGGCTGGATGGGGCCGGGCCCTGGTTAATCGGCGCAGCTTCTTGGTACCGCTCACATCCAGGGATTTCACGATGCACGTGATAGGATAGGTTTCTCAGCAGACACACGCTGTTCTCTATAAGCTGCAGAGAAATAACAGGACGACGAACAACAAAATAGTAGGTGCGTCAAAAACCTAGACTTTCCTATGTGAATGTTAACGGAGCCCCAGTGGAGAAAGCCTGCATAGACTGTACCTTATTGTCGACATCTTTACAGTCGATCTGGGACTGGACGATGTACATGAGAGAATCCACCAGCCCCGTACACTCCCTCAGCTTTCGTCTTGCTTCACTTCGCTCAGAACTCACATTTCTGTCGGGCAGAATTTTGACAACGGCACATATAAATGTAGATAAAGTAAGGAAAGGAGACAAACCAAAATAATTACCGTATGAAATGCAGTTCAAATTTCAACCTAGGTTAAATTCTTTAAGAGTTTTAAGAAAAGAAACAAAAGGAGGAGAAAAATGTGCTTATCAAGCGGACAGGTATGTATGTCCTCCCAAGGTTACATCCTCACGTGCAGGGAGCACAGATATTTAATTGGCTAAACCTTATGCTTGTGCTGCAGTAAATGTGCAACGTTTTCAAAAATGTATTCAAACTTCAATGAATAACAAAACAAATGTCTAAAAGATGTTACCTGTCTCATATGTGCTAAAATCATTCAATCACAGGCCAAGCGAAAATGTCTTCTTTTCATGGGTTATTTTTTCATAATTTTAATGTTATCTGTGTTTGAAGCTATTTCTTTGACCATTGTGGGTTGTTCTTTTACTAATATCATTACTTAACATTTAAGGCTTTTCTATGAGGGGAAAAAAAATTATTCATCTGCATAACCTTTAAGTACAGATGAAGAGCAAACCATACATACTGTATCATGTACCAGAGAATTAATAGACATTGTAGCAATGTTGGGGAAAAACCCCAGTGTTCACACTGTATTCAAAGCTTTTTGAAATTCCCCATGCCTAATTTCTTCAATCATGACAACATTGTGGTTTGTTTGTATTCAATTATGAACAATTTGTATTTGAGTAAGCAACTTATCAAATTAACCCATTCCACCTTCCATCTGCTCTAAGTTACACAAAAACAGCTCATCTACTTTGCAATGCCACATTGTTTGGTATTACTTGTCCTCATACCTCAGGCAACCGGCTGTGTTGGTGAGAGCTGTTTCCCATTCCAGGTGTCTGGGCTTACAGTTTTCCTCCCCACCACCACCATTGCTCCCCCGCTCCCAGCCTGAACGAGGTACCATCACTTCATCTGAGAGGGCGTGTAATGCATGGTCCACAATCTCCATTTTGACAGAGTCGTGGGATGACAGGTTCCAAAGTGTCCCTGAGACATTTTTTATTTCAATTATAGATTTTTAATGAACAAGCCTCAGAAATGTAGGAAAAGTCAATGATGACGTATTTGCAGGTGTTGACCATGTGAGGCTAACCTGTAATTAAATCTGTAAGGTCCTGGTCATGAGTCTTTCTCAGAAGCCTAATGAGGGCAGGCACTCCATCACAATTCTTGATGGCAATTTTGTTATCTGGATCTTTACCATACGAAATATTCTTTAATGCTCCACAGGCTGCATAGTGCACCTATAACACACAAAATTTATATTAGGCTGAGATGATTACATTCCATAATTGGAAAAAATGTCACATCCGTGTTTCGGCACCCAGCTTCTTAAAAGTCTTTTCACACACACAATAGACACATAACATCAACTCAGCTTAGTATGCAGAGTATATTCCAATTAGGACACTTCGTTGCTCCAATACAGCATAGTTTAATTCAAGCAGTGTTGTGATTGCTGTTCTTCGAACTTACATCAGCCAATAGCTTACATCTGCTCATTCTAAAATTACATTCGAAGGACCAAAGAATGTTTAGACAAACTATGTTTAGAGTAAATGCTGACCTACGAGAATTTACAAAGAACAGTGAAGCCCTGTACGGAAATGCTGAAGCAAACATCTATTCCTGCCCCACTTCACTCCATAATCATGAGAACTTAGGAGAATAATACATACTAATAAACAGTTTCAGTGTTACTTAGTAACTAAAACAAACTTGACTGGAAAAAAAAATAGAAATAATCGTTCCCAAAACATAAGACCATGGGGAAACTTAACCTACCTCTTTGTTAGGGTTGTCAAGCATTGATACCAACGCTGGGATGCCTTTGAGACGTCGAACCTCTGACTTCACCTAAAAGTAAAAGGCTTTAGCTAAGTACTTGATGCACATGGATCTCGTACATCTCGTGTGAATAAGCACACAATGAGAGCACCCTCACAATTTAAATAACCACTGTAAATGTGACAAAAGAAGCTTATTGACAAGAAACATAACGCAATCCCAGCAAGCAGGAATGTGCTGTGGAGATGGCATTTTCCCTTGCAAAAAAGACTTAACTTACTTAAATTAGTCTGTTCTACCCAAACTACACAGTATAGAGAGGCCTTATACAACTACATGTAATACATAGCATGTATGTCTTACTTTATCATTTTTATAAGTGAGATGCTGTAGGTATGCAGCAGCATTGCTCCTGACTGGATCCAGCCTGTAGTTGAGCATGGCAACAACTTCTGGCAGCTCTGGTTGACGCCAGCCACCTGGCCCTGGACCTTTTCTCAGAGTGCTGTCCAACGACGCCATGCTTCCTCTTTCCCCCTGTGCCATCGGAACACCTCCTCCCCAATAGTACATGTCCCCTGGACCGCTCATATCACCATCCAGTGTGCCCTCATAGCTCCTGAGATGAAAGAACCAGAGCAGAGAGATGAACATATACATAGAAACACAGATTTTTTTATTTTTTTTTTATACCAGACAAAATAAACCAAATCAAAATTACTATTAATTCGATTTAAATAGAAGGAGTAAATAACACAAAATTTCTTGGAGTAATAATTGAAAAAAAATATGCTGGAAATCTCATATAATATAAAAAAATATATATAAAACTACTGTAGTCGTATCTCGTAAAAAGCAAAGTATCTTCTAAATGACCAATTAACACAAACATTATACTATTCATTATTACTGCTATATCTGGCATTTTGTTTGGAGTTATGGGGTAATACCTATAAAAGAAACATTCAGCTGATTTTTAAACTACAAATATACAAATTGATTATTAACCGTTCCAAATATGTAGCGCCAACAAACCAATTGTTTATCAAACTAAACACTCTTGAACTTCATGCTCTAGTTGAATTTAAAACGGCTCAATTAATATACAGAGTATACAACAATCAAACTTGCAAACGCGATTTTTTTTTTATCTCTTATTTATAAAGAACAAGGGGGTAGGATGAGATAAGTCGTGAACTTCTTTTATTGATCCTTTCTTTTGCTTTTGTTTATTTGTTCAATGCATTAAACCAATCATCAATCAATCAATCCACACACACACACACGCAAAAAGGATCCCAATGTTGCTCACTCATGAGCATGAACATACAGTAGAAAGACATCACATCAACATTGAATTATTCAGAAAAGTAAAAATCAACATAACATGTACAACTCACCCAGTCCGACGTGGTGGTCCCTGGGGAAATCCATGGTGGTTACGGGGCACCGTGCTGTAGTGGACAGGATGTCCCATGCCATAGTCAAGGTCATCGTATCCCATACTTCGGCGATCATCTTCCATTCCATATGGCTCTGGAGCGAACCTTGGCACTGATGAAAGCTCCATTGCACTTCCCATTCGTCCAACCTAGGAAGAAGAAAAACATAAAAAAATGACACTTAGATAGCTAAATTTGACTTTTAACCTTGGCTAACTGTCATTTACAAACGAGAACGTATTGCACTTTGTTATTTCCAGTAACTGTTGAAGTTTTAAAAAGGCATTGTTGGATATTTTAATCTGAAATATCATCATTTAAACCTACCGGTACATTATACATCAATCCCAAATATTAAATTTATGTTCAATAAAAAAAATATATATTTTTGCCAACAAGTCATAACTGCTTGTACAAATATGATTACCAGTACTTAAACATTTAAGGAAGAAACAAAAGGCCTTAAGGGGAAATTGCAATTAAAAAACAAACAACTAATATATAAACAAAGCACTGTCATATCGGGACCCAGTATTTGTGGGAAATTGGGAATAAGGTGGTTTCCTGAAATAAATTGCGCACACAACAATCTTACATACATACACACACATAATAGAAGTATGAACAAACCAAAACGAGAAGCAACTTTTAGAACACTGACTTGAGAAATGCTTGCATCATTGTGCTTTTTAGATATTGTCTGAATGAATGAGCCATTTATTACAGATTGAAAATTAGTTAGCCTGTTAGCTAGCATATCGGGTGTATGAAGTAGAAGTAGACTGAGATAGTAAAAGTATATGGTACAAAAGCAAAGAATTGGCAAAGAAAATGGCATTATCAAGTAAACTGAGCTAGGAAAAACTTTGCTTTTGACTTCGACTTGTTCCAGTTTGATCTTTTGAGTGTTGGCCATTGTTCTGGATATGGGTGAGTAATAATTTCACGAAATCCTGACTGTTAATCCTACTTGTGGTTGAGCAGCATATGGATCTATCTGGTTCCTGCTGGGTGCTCTGTAGCTTGGATCCAGAGTTCGATACCCATCTGGGTGGACTGGTCTAGAAAAACGGAAATGAAAATTTTACAGAATTAATATTAAAAAAGAAAAAAAATGTTGCCAAAAGTTGGTGTGCTACCTATAGCGATCATCCATTCGAGCACCCCTGTTAAGGCTTGCGTATGTTTCAGACGGGGGTCCAGCACGGTAGTCCTCATAGCCACCTGGAGGTCCATATTGGTAGTTGCGGGGCACAGTTTGGGTGGGGTATTCCATGGGTACACCAACTGCAGGTTGCTGCCTGTATCCCCGGTCCATGGGTGGGACATACGCTCCCATACCAGTCACCGAACCCCCACCATCCAAGGAAAGTGTGTCGGATACTGATGGGATGACTGTGCGAGTGGTAGTGGGTTTTCCTACTTTGTTTACCTAGAGTATAAGAGGCAAGGTGGGATAGAAGACAGTGATGTTTGTCTACTCACGAAAAGTTGCAGAACACAGTACAGTCTTCAACAGTTTGGTTGCATTCGGCAACGCCGCTATGCGTGAGGTAGACATATAGGACACATTTTGGTTAAACATACTGTATTTTCAAATTTTAATTGGCTTAAGTCACATTTTTTTACATGCACTTGACTACTCTTTGATTTGTTGTAGCCTGCTATAACGTCCAGATAATTATGGGTTAACAACATAGATTTTTATCCATTTTGTATTTAAACTGTATTGTAGCTCTGCTTTTTAATCACTTGCTCCATCCATGAAAAGCTTTATCTTATGTATATACTAGTGACCAATGCCAGAAAGGAATGACGTTTGTTGATACATTATGAATCACTTTGAAATGGACATGGAATGAACAAATCCATGTATTCATTTAAATTAAAGGGTGAATTACCGGTGTGAAAGAGCCCTAACCAATCAATACTGCACTAGTGAAGAGCACAAATATCAATCTACATTATACCGTGGTTTCTGTGCGTCTTGGGGTGCCATCATCATTGGTCTCCACAGATACCACACGGTTGGACTCATGGGGCTCTTGCACGGCTGCGTACGTCTCCTGCACCATCTGACCAGGCTCCATCCTGAACTGCGCAAATACATTCCAGGGTTTTTTCTTGTTTTTTTTTACCCTTCACAAGGGCACCATCTATATTTGATTATCATTAAATAGTTGTATTTGATCATGATTTTCTTACGTGATGTGTCCCGTTGACGTAACCCTCGTTAAGTGTTAGCCTCTCTACGTCTGCATCACAAGGAAGGCGGCCGTTCTATGAAAAAAATGAATTATGAATTATGAATAATTTTTAAAAAATGAATTACAACTATTTATAAGCAATGGTATTGCTCTATGAATGCTTGTCATCTTTAGCAATACGGTTCATTAATGATTCTATTGACAATTCAATGTGTCAATAAATATCAGGTTAGTGTCAACAGACTAATAATGATACGCTAACAAGTGCAGTATGTAGTTATTAGCTATTGACCACACCTTTAAAATCCTATTTCTTAAATGCCTGAAATCATAGCCATGCATAAAAGAAAAAAAAAACAAACCTTAAACAAGCAAGACATAACATCAGTAAATGAGTCTTAACTGTGTCATAGAAACTGACAGACAGAATGCAATAAATGAAAAAAAATACTCCAAAAAGGAAGATGAAATGTTGTGTTGAAACCAATAGCCTCGGCTGACAATTTTGGTTGATCAGCGATACACAATCAATTCTAACCCACAACGGTGCTCCAGGGTTATAACGTTAAATTCCTTAACTATGAGCGTAAGAAAGGTCACAGACAGGGCCAGACTTGTTTAACAATGACTGAGAGATGAGACATTGCTGTCAAAAAAAAGTAACATAAAAATAGCCACAGAAAGTTAAAAATCTGAAAAAAAGCACTAATTTAAAGTGACAGAAAACAGATGACAGACCTTTTCATTGTTTGTACATCAGTAGAAAGTGTTGGACGAATGAGGATGTGAGAACTGTCAGTAATGAGGATGGATAGAGAAATTCCAAAGTCGTTTGAGTATGTAAACTAACAGACAAGAATCAGCGACAGGTTTCTCTACGTATATCTTGCCCTCATACACCAATTGCACTTCTAATCTAACTCATACAAAAAAATAATTTAAACCGAACATGAGAGCCCTTCTTATACACAGATTCAACTTAACAAATATCTTTGTTACTTTTTAGCCATCCTGAAGTTTGCCCTCATACACCAATTGCACTTCTAATCCAACTCATACAAAAAAAATAATTTAAACCGAACATGAGAGCCCTTCTTATACACAAACAGATTCAACTTAACAAATATCTTTGTAACTTTTCAGCAATCCTGAAGTTTACAAAATAAAAACCCCACAGACCCCACTTTGAGAACCACTGAGTTATCCAACGAAAGCATAAATTCATGACTACGTGCCCTGTTTGCTCGCTCAGGTAGTCATCCGTTTTCATAGCAGCATCTGTCAGTAAGGAAACAGACGAATGAAGACATGCATGTGGAAGTAATGTTAAGCTCAGGTGAAATGCAAAATATCCTGTCTCGCATGCTTGTGTTCAAGAGAGAACTTCACAGGGGTTACTTTGCAGATGGTGCTTCAAGTGGAAAAGAGGAAGAAGAGCAAAAAAAAATAGATAAATATGTCTGAACGTCACTTGTTTGGTTGTATTATCACTGCAAAATGCTAGGTCAGTACACAAAGCAGATATATGCCAACTTCCTTGAGCCCCATTCTCCATGCTTGCTCGTTTATGGCTTGGCCCCGACTCATACTGGACACTATGTGTCCGTGCTTATGTTGCTGCTGCATGTGACGCAATAAGTACATTCTCCATCTCCATTAGGTGATGCCAAGAGAAGTTATCAATTGCAAGCCCCATTTAAATGGAGGGAGCAAAATATTTGCTTCAAAGGCTTTGGCCACAACACCTGGTTTGCAAAAGTGCATAAAACAAATCTGAAAAACATGGCCAATAATGCTCAGCGTGCACTTACTCCGTCTGACTGCAACAAAAAAAGTCACTTTAATTCTTATCTTCATCATGTAAAACTGTCAAATTGATCTGAGTGTATGCAAATATGAGCCAAGCTGTAAAAGATTAACACTGAAGTAGGTTCAGCCATTATTGCCACATTGTTTTTTAGACCTTAATCAAATGTTGAAGTCACTGGAAGTTGTCTTCCTAATCCCAAAAACCTCAATCAACTAAATACAGCTAAATACATACATTTCTTCTCTGGTACCTTTGGAAAAAACAAAGAATAGGAATCCTATAACAACAAAAATTCTCAAATGATTAGTTTCATTCATCTGTTGGGATGATTTTCTTTGAAATGTATGAAAAAGACAAGAAGCGTGGCTTGTTACTGGGGAATGAACTGGGGATGGAAAGGATATGTGACCAAAAGCTGTAGACTGCAAGATATGAATTTAAATTCAATGTTTCTAATCCTGACTTACTCCCATTTCATTTTATTGACCGTCACTTATTCCAATGTTAGACAATAAACAAATTGTTATTGTTTTATGTTAAATTTCAAGAGTGATTATAGCACCCCTCTAAGGTTCACAAAATATCAAAATCCAATTGGTTGACAATCAGGAAACCCAATCCAAAACAGAACAATATTCTTCTTCTTCAAAAAAAAAAATCCTTCATTTTATTACTGTTCAGCATTAGTCCAATTGTCCATCTGTTAGGTGTGAGGGGTTACACAAAGTGCACCCTTACAGTTCCAACTGTGACCGTGATGTAGCACTACAGGAGTCAACGGCAAGGAATGAAATCACGCGCTCTCTGGTAGATGTTTGAAGTTGAGGTTTGTGGGTAGCTTGCTACACAGTTGCACTGAAGCTCGTGTTTCAACCCAAGAGTTCTTATCAGGGCCAAAACTCATCTGATTAAAATTAAGCATTTTCTGAAGTCACATCCTTCTTAGGGGGAGATTTTAATTGGAGTGATTGAAAATTTTTGATGTAAAATTAGAGTTGTTAGTGGTCCAATGATGTCGCACTAAAACCAATCAGTGGACACACGCTCACTGATTGCATCGTTCAATCAGTTCGGGTATGTAGCCAGCTCTTCCATGGGGGAGTGGTACTAGAAAACTTTATTGGTATGACAAGAAATGTGATAATGCTTTTAAAGTAAAGTTGTTCACCTACGAAATGTTCATAATATATTCATATTAAGTATGCATTTATACCTATACAGTATTTGAATATATTGACAATATTTTCCACAATGGCACTTTTTGTTGTAGTTGCGGGATTTACTTAGTTTTAAATTTTCATTGACCTATTTTGAATAATACTTAGTTTTAAATTTTCATTGACCTATTTTGAATAATCTGTTTTACCCTCTCTAGTTTGTATGATATTTTACTGGGGTTACACCATTCTGTCCACACCTACTGCCTGATTGAAGCTGACCTTGAGCATGACAATGCTCATTTCAAGGGTGATGGCACAGGGCTTGAGGGTGAATGGGAAGCAAGCGAGGAATATACAATGTTTACCTGCATGTTGGGGAGGGGGCGGGGCAAAGTGCCGGCGCACGACCTCCGCTCCTCCTCCAGAGCTCGGCTCAGCATCTCAAACTGCCTCTCCTGCTCCCGCACGGAGGCCAACAGGGAGGCCGTACTTGCACACTGCTCCATTCACACACTAAGAGCAAGGAAGAGGAAAGGGAAGGACAGGGTAAACACCAAAGAGAGAAAAGGATTTTACCAACACCACCAAAGAACCAACAGAGCAGACCCGAATCACCCAGGTGTACAGGTTATATGAGGGCAGGTGGCCAGAGGTACTATGCACAAATCAAAGAGCAGCGACAGGAATGCTGGTAAAATACATTTTAGAGGCACTAAGATAATATTGCCAATAAAGGCAGTAACGCAATGTGAGTTAACAATGATGAAAACATAATGGAGCAATTAAAGCAGTTAAAAGGCATGAAAAATAAAAGCATTAAAAAAGGAACGAGCAACCAGAGCTTCAATCAATCCAAATGATTACGACCAAGTTGGGGACCTATCATCAACCAGGACAACTGGAGGAATGTTTGCCACCATGCTCTTCCGCTCGGCAGGTTAAAAATAGATAGAAATGAGTGTTGTGTGAAAGGAGATATCACAGAATGTTTTAAGCTGCAGCATGTGCAACTGGTTAGCACTTCTTGATTCCAAGGATGCAGTAAAAGTGTGAAAGACAAATGTGCGAGCAACACATTCGTAGTTAATAAGGAGACTGTCACACAACCATAAAATAAAATTTAAAAATGCAGAGAATCATTCATAGTGAATTAAAGCGAAAGTGAATTTAAGCACAC
This sequence comes from Hippichthys cyanospilos, assembly GCF_059441005.1. NCBI lineage: Eukaryota > Metazoa > Chordata > Actinopteri > Syngnathiformes > Syngnathidae > Hippichthys > Hippichthys cyanospilos. The sequence goes on along the minus strand of NC_142375.1, from coordinate 7,066,333 downwards.
GATACAGGACACTTGTGCCAGATACAGTATGTTTGATATTTAATAAACAGATATACAGTGCTGGACATGTGTGAAAATGAGTGTTCTAAGCAGAGATTGCATTTGAAAATTAAGAATATGCCCAGCAACATTGTGCATCATCAACCAGTGGTCATTTAATGATTCATTTGCTACTGGTGTATTACTTAAAACGCATTTTGTTCAATTGTTCATGTTTTATTTGCCAAATTGGCAGCATGTATGGATGTGTGTAGCTAATCTGTGTGCCTTTCAAATCCTGCTGACTCATAAAAAAATTATGATGAATAAATAGTGCAGACGTGTGAATATGTATAGCAATATTTCATTGTATTTAAATAATAAAACATATAAAAATAACACCTGACACCACATTTGACACAAAGCTTAGTTGTCTCAAAACAAACATAAAGACAAAAAAATAATAATAATAATGATAACAATAACAATAATGTGTTTTACAATGGGCCCATTTAATTACTGGTTCAACCTACTAGAGTTGTTATGGTGGAGGTATCCAAACAGTATTGTGTTCATTGACATTCTGCCAGTTTATTAGAAGTAAAGGGTTCAATTAAATGTCTGAGTTGGCACGTCGTAGACAAGACCACACTGACCATAACAAAAACCTGATGGGGACCAGAAAGTATTGAGAAAGAAGACAAAACCAAAACTTGGGAGTTTGAGACAAGACAAAGACCATATACAGTACATCAAAGAAAAATCACTCCTCAAAAAAAGTGCAGGTTCCAGTTGGGGACATGAGGCACACCGCAGGGCAAGAGGCGCCAGGCCCCATTAAGAAAAGATGAAACAAGCAGGTGGCTCCCCAACAAGCCGCAGTCAACCAGTATGTCGGGCAGCAATGGCAGCAACATAAACCTTCAATGTAGAAGAAGAGTGCCCTTTATCCAAGAGAGACTGCAGGAAATCCAAACGGCAAAAACAGGACAAGCCACAGGTTCCACGTTGTGGGTGTTGATGTCATTAGAAATACTTTTGGTCCTTCTGACAGCCCCTTGCCTTCAGGAGTTTGCTGCCACTCTACACGGAGCGGTGTGACGTCTTGGGCAGTGCCGAAAGAGGATATTTGTGCCGCTGCTTCCTGTGTGTTGCCTGGTACTTTAGTCACAATTTATTGTGTGGATGTTGCTATGCCCAATGACTGAAGGTGGTTCTTGGCTCATCGGGGACTACTCTACTGAGGTTTGTGTCATTGATTCCTGATGAACTGGCTGATATTCATCATTCTATGCTTTATGCACCGCCTCTGGCGGTCTGGAGAGGTAAAATAGACAATGGTTACATATGCCAGTGTCTTGTACTCGCAATCTTGTTCACACAAGTAGGTTATGAGTGTGGGACAGCCTTATATGAGACACAGCCTTTTTATGTGGTCACCTGGGGGTCACTATTGCTATTTGTTGGTATGCTTTCCCGTCTTCTGCTTGCATGATGGCTTATTCTGTGCTTTAAGCAATGCCTCTGGCGGGCTGAGTCTCCAGTCGTTTTCGTCCACATCCCATGGGCAGAGGTGGTGGAACTTCAAAATACAAATGCATTCTGCTCTTCTCAATCACAGGCATACTGGTCTTGACCCCCCCCCCAAACAAATTTGCCCTGTCCAACACAAGATTGAATAAAAATGTCTATGATTCCAGGACAAGAACAAGACCCTTTGATAATGGTCTTGATGCCAAGACCAATCTTGAGAACTACAACACCAATGTCATTTAGAGGAAGTAGTCACGACAATAGTGATGGTCGGGCTGGGCAATAATGTCTATATATTGTAATACAAAGTTACACAATATGCATATTGAAATACGACATTCAGCTTCAATTATATTGCGTATGAATTTTGAGATGGCTTATTCGCATAATATTTCGTTATTACAACGTACAGAAGACCCCTGGGTTACGGCATCCCTGGCTTACGATTTTTTTCACGTTACGAGTTAAGTTTTTTCGTCCCCTCTTTACGATATTTAAGGTAAATAGAATTTAAGGTAAATATTATTTTTCTTTTATATTTTATTTAATGTACAATATTATTTAATTATTTACATGTATATTATATATAAATAGCACTTACTGTGCCATTTTGTTACTAATTTTTAATATGTGCATACAATTTGGATGTTTTTAACCAGGGGTTTTATACCCATTAGCTAATTATCATAGCTTTCAATTGTCCACCATACGACGATTTTGCCTAAGTATCCCAACTTCGGAACAGATTAATTTTTTTATGGCGGGGGTCCACCATATTTCATAAATAAATTATATCTACTTCTTCTTTGTTTAAGTCATCTTTTTTTCCCTCAACATCACAAATAACATCCCAGGTCTGGCGTGTTCCACTTATGGGTTAAGCAGCAAAATGGCTGAACAAGACGAAGTTGGGTACAATCGTGTTCGTATTAAGAGGGCAAACTTGTCTATTTGGAAAGATTTTGGCCTTGAAAAAGACTGACAGCAGCATCGTGGATAAAGTTGCTGTGTGTTTTCATCGCATACTATGTTCAAGCTGTGGAAAAAGAATGTCAACGATGTGCCACTTCTAAAAAATAATTTAATAAATACAATTCCTCTATTCTATTTTTTCCCTACAAACATCGCTCAATATATCACAATATGTATTGCAATACACTTTCAACCCACAATACCCAGCACGAAATGATGGGTTCTGTGCATCAACACATCAGCAGATGCCTCAAGTTAATTGGTTGATTTCAATCCAATAATGTAAAATCCATAAGGTGTCTCACTGAGCAAGTAGGACACAGTCCCTGCATAGTGTCGTCTCATCCTGTGCTTGCATGAAGCAGTTAGTCCAATGTGTACCCTCATCAGGAGGCCTTATTAACCGATAGGAGCTATTTTTCACTGACCCAAGCATTGTCACACTTAAACAACAGTGTAAATCTCTGTAAGGATGTTAGCTCTGAAGTGCGGTTGCAATACTGTAAGCAGTGAAATCTGGTGCCTAAATGCAAAGGCAAAAAATAATGGTTTGTGAAGTGAGTAAAAAAAATTAAACATTGGTGCTGTGATTTATTCTAAATCCAAACTGACTTCTATCCAACAAAAATATTTTGATGTCACAAGAGAACCATTATCTACTTATTTACAAATACACTTAGAAAACCAACCATCTATTGACATTTAGATTTAGATGAAGTACTCATTAGTTTCCAAAGTCCCTGAGAGCCACAGCACAAGGATGAAAAAGCCACATGTGTCTCTGCAGCCGTGGGTTGTACACCCTTGCTCTTAACAAAACAACCATTCATTCAGGGACTATTTAGAGTCCTCTAACCTAACGTGTTATGTGTTTGGAATGAAAATGACCCCCCCCCCCCGCAAAATAAAAATAAAAAAAAAATCAAGCAAGCACAGTAAGAACACAGAACGGTAATAGCCAAGATCTGCAATTTGGACTTCCTACATGATATATATTGGGAAAACCTTAATTCTACTGGGCGCATTTTTATTTTGCCCCCACATTACATTTGAGAAAACTGTGGACTGACAGGAAAAGCTTTCTTGGTCATGAACGATGACATCACTGTGTTAAATCACCATATTAAAACACTCAGAATAACTGTGTAGGTACCTTGAGAATTTGTATTTTTATGTATGGCAGATATTTGGAATGGAATGTGTTTTCCCCTGATAAATGTGTTTTTTTTTGTTTGTTTTTTTTATTGTAGATGAATTTAAACCCATGTAATACATTTTCCAATTACTCAATATTGAATCAACTGATATGAAGTACTGCACTCATATCGTGGTATATTTTCCTAGTTTCCCTGTTGTGCCGAGGGCTAACAGAAGCTTGTTTAATGGGCCAGTTTCTAATAGAGTGGGTCAACCCATGTTTTGGTTCAAACGTCAAGAAATATTATTTATTAGAGGACCGATTCCCTCTGAATTGTCTGCTGCTGAAATGTCTTGTGCTGGATAATGTCTCCTGGCATATCCTCAAAGAACTTTCAATCACCAAGGTTCTCTACTTTCCACCAAACGCCACCCCTCCGCCTCCGTCCCATACTTTAAAAAGCTGTATACCGTTTTCTGCCATTTACTTTTTGTTTTCTGCCATTCAGTTCCTACATATTGTGTTCTGCCATTTGCTCTCCTCCTCCTCCACAAATGGATGCCATCTCAACTCAAAAGGTAAAGTTCCACATTTTTGTACGTTATGTTGTTGTTGCTTGGCACTAATTAGATACTTTACATAGGAAACTGGAACAAATTAATTTTGTATTTCGAGCAACCACAGTAGTTTAAAAAAAGTTTCCAAAAGGTAACATAGCAAGAAGTAAGGTGAAAAAAAACACAGAAAATAGAATTAATCCATCAATTGAATTGCGAGCTACATGTTGAAATATGAGGAAGTGTGACACACAATGCACTTAAGTCCTCTTCCACAGCATACATTTGAGGGATAAGCATCAAACCACACAAACACACACACACACACACACACACACACACACACACACACACACACACACACACACACAACTATTGTCATACATTCCAAAGTAAGATTAAGCATGTCATATCCTGTCTCAGCTGCTGGAATATGACCTAATGTGTTCTTCCCTTTTTCGACCTATGACCACCCAAACACCCATTTTATATTTGTTAAGAGCCGTCACTTTCTTTGATCCAAGAAAAACGACTGTTGGGTGGACAAGGCGAACAAAAAGGAATGTGAGGGGATGTGTCAGTGCAATTTTATGACAAAGCAACAAAGAAATGATTATGAAACTTGACTGCAACTTGCAAAACCATTCAAGTCCTAGCATGACATATCAGATACGTCCTCATACTATTCTGACCTATTGTTTGTCACACTGTTAAAAAAAAAAAAAGAAACTCAAGCAGAAAAAAGTAATATAAGAGCAGAGAACAGCCTCTTCTGCTTGACTGCCACAAACATGCACATCTTATGCACATCCCACCACTAACATTCTTGTGGTGGGGAGTTTCTTGGGGGAGTTTTAAATGGCTTTAGCTACTTAAAGAAGCAGTGTCGGATATTTTTTATTTTGCCATTAGCAGCAAGGCTAATGGCTTTGGTTGGTGGGCACACCGCCACTCACCTGCTGTACAACTTATACACAATGATGGAAGCACTGCTGATGCCCACGACATACTGACCCTTAGCAGTGAAAAGAGTTTCAATGTCCAACTGATCATTAAGGACTCGTGATCTTTATATACCAACGTATTCCAGATAACACTGACATGGACAATGTGCACACACAGCCGAGGTAAGCAATGATCAAATGCTGTAGTGGCTTGGCCAAGTGCACTGCTGACACAAGCTCATTTGAATTGTCATGCAGGGTTTTGGCCTCTGTGCATTTCATGTGTTGTTTTTGGCACATAATCAAACACTACTGTCTTTCCATCCCTGCTTCAACCTATGATCTTACTCCCCCACCCTGTGGTCAACAGTATGGAAGAGGCTTAGTTTGCACATGCAAAAAAAAAACCCTGGCTACCCTCGTTTAATATAGACAAACATTGGCAAACTCTTCAAGGGCAGATGGCAGATTCACAACAGAACAGAAAATTGTATTACAGCCAATGCCATATAATAAGATTGAGATAATGAAGTTTTTTTTAAACTCCACAAGAAAACAATATGCAGTCACATGCATAGATACAATAAATGCAATAAATACATATGACCACTTTACACACGGGTGACGCCACATTACGGAGCAGAGCGAGAGCTCACTTTGTTTTCGATGTGTGATTTAATTTCTTTGTGATGAAACAGTGATAGAGCCTAATCCAATGCATTTCGCTTATCAATGCAAGCGTTTGTCCTTGACCGTGGCCCGCTGCAAAACAATTGCGCCAAAGAAAGCGGCCACAACGACGAGTCAGAGCGGAGCACAAGAACCAGTCTTCCTTCAGTAGAGTTTTTCAGCACAAAGAGTAAAACTGTCACTTTAGGTCAAAGCACTTTCAATACTATATATGAGACAGCTTTTTAATCACACATCACTGCATTAGTAGAATTGCTACATTTTATATTTGATGACCGTGTGCTGCTTCATGCTGGCAGGAAATGTTACAAAGTTTACTCTTTTGCTCTTTGAACTCTTGTTAGTATTTAGATTAATGAAAGGCGACTGGACCAATACAAAGTGGAAGATATGCCGTTTGTGGGAATGGATACTGAGGCCCCAGTACTAAATTGTCGCAAGGGATGAATTTTTAAAAACTCGTATATTGATAAAATGAACCCTGTTCTATTACTGACAGATTACTTAAATTATGCTGCATTATTACATACTTTGTCTAATTCTTTTTTTTTTAATCCAACAATAAAACTAACACACTCTTCTAAGATGCCTTTTGACAATCAGAGACGAGTATTCTTGCTTCATTGTAGCATCATGCCGGAGCGTCACCCGTGACTCCTTCCTGTGACAGTGTTGTGCTATGTGATTATATCACAATATGAAATGTATGTAGTATTGTTTTAAAAACTAATCCATTTAAACTTAATGCAACACTGGCATAAAGGGCCTGTATCATGGTAAATGAACTTTTCGGAGCTTCGAAACAAGTTACAATGCTAATTACGCACCCCAAAGTGTTATTTTCCTTTTTGACCCATTTCTGGGAATTCCTGCTCATTGCTACGCACTCATCATCGGCACTGCCCAATCAGAAAAAAGGACTGTGTCTCCCTCGAGGTCACGATGTGAGGAATGTCCTCGTAACGTCTCGACACAGCCCCCCGTTCCACCCATGGAGGCTAAACATGATGACTTATTATGTAACACTATGTCTTGATGCTTCCTTTTTGGACATATGCATGCCGTTCTCTACTACATTATAAAGAAAAACGAAAAAAAAAAAAAACAATGACAAAGAATGACAGCAGCACAGTAACGCCTCTTTTGTCCTCAAATGAGGATTTACCAACAAAACTGTCCACTCCTTTGGTTTGAAGACCAAGTAAAGGAATGGGAGTCTTAAAATATTGTATTTTAAGTATTACTTTTACGGTGTGCGCAAAGCCACAAAATGTGCACATTAGTGTACAATATCATACTAATTTTAATGTACTGACTGTCTGTGCCAATAAGAGACACAGATTTTATGACATCCGTTTTGACCAGAGAAGAGCTGTACTTGGCGATCGCGTCATAATTAAAAAAATAAATAAAACAGCTAACACAGACAGACATAATGTTATCGAGAGACAGAAAGTACTGTCAGAACGCATGGCTACGACATGGCACATCTGGTCACTATCTCAAGTGATGGAACAGGTTTCAGTGGGTCCTGCGGTGCAAGATTCCCAATGACAAACAGAGCAAGTTCAAAAACAGACTGCAAAACAGTGTAACTTCCAAGTGTATAGTATACAGCTAAAGTATATTTAGATGAATGTTGTTTCCCCCTTCATCTTGAAATAATTTTAATAATGGGTAGACTGGATAATTTTTCAGACGTGGACTGTAAGATTTCGACTAGGGTATGGACATATTCATGTGGACTCAAAGTGCTAATTATGTATATAATAAAAAAACGATCTTATAATAATCCATGTCATGATGTGTGTGTTTTGTGTGTGTGTGTGTGTGTGTGTGTGTTTAATATAAGTGACATAACATAGGAATTAACATATGTTTAGTATTTAGGACCATCATGCAGTAATTTTGTATTAAATGTATCCAGAAGGATAAATATGCTTAAAACACATATACTTTATATATGTGTTTTAAAACCCTTTCAGGTCTGCAAATTAACGGATTTAAAAAAAAAAAAACCTTTATTATTTATTTTTTACCTATCAAGTAATGTTCTCAAACAAAACCACATTACAAAATGTTTGCCTGTGTGTCAACTAATCAATGTTTTTGTACCAATAATTGGTCTCTAAGTGTTCTGAATTATGAACATTTATTTTGGTTCAAATTGTGTTGTATATTTTAGCACAACGATGGACATCTGGTGGCCGAATTTGAATGGCCCTTTGAATGATACAACTCCTCTTTTGTTTTTTTTTTAAGAAATCACAAAAAATCCTTTAAAAAAAAAAATGAGAATTTTGAATCATGCTATGTTGCCCATGGAAACCTCCCAGAAAAATCCAAAAATGGGCCATATTTGGCAAGCCACGTTATTTCTTGTGGTGCACAAAATGCTAATTATGACTTAAACTTTCTGGAAAATAATGCCAAATTTGTCCCTTTTAAATATTCGTGATAAATAAAAAATAGGTTTTGTCACCAATTCCCCTTTTGAGGAGGTTTTATTAGTCTCCGATTTCAATACCAGATAAGTATGTGACAATCATACATACAATTTATTTGACGTCACAGTCATAACGAACCTCCTACAGACACTAAATCTAGACAATAAAAATGAGCTTGACACCCCTGGTTTGGATGAATGATACTCACAAATGTAAAAAGTATGTCCTTCAGTCGGTTCTTCAGTACTATTTTAGAAATTTTTACTCGTCCCCTGATGATGGTCATTGAACTCTCAAATTTGACTTCTTTTTTTTTTCCCCTGGACCACAGTCAATTAAGCGCAAGGACAAATTTGAGCAGGCTATGAAGACGTATGAGGATATGAAAACAGTATGTGTTGTTTGGAATGAAAATGATCAACACTGTGGTAGTAAGTATGTTTTCCGCTTTTTTTATGACATGGCTAACTTATTATTTTTTTACATTTTACTAAATTAAGCCATCTCGGATAAAACCTGACCAAAATATTTTGTTTCTCTTTGAAGCTGGTTAAAAACTGCACAATATTTACACCATGTTTACATTTTAGTTGTTTAAATGCTGTGTTCAATAAAATGCCATGGCATTTACGTACATCCATCCATAATCTATCCCTTATCCAGGGTCAGGACTTGGGCAGGCGCGACTTCCTTCTCGTCAGCCACTTCAACTAGCTCCCAATGCCCAGGCCAGCCAAGAGACATAGTCTGTTCAACGTGTCCTGAGTTTTGGGGGGCCTCCTCTTGCTCCACAACAGATCATTACAGCGTTCACATCATAGCAGATACTGAACCGATCCACCTGTCGGTCTCCCACTCCATCCTACGCTCACTCAAGAACGAGACCCGGAGACACTTAAGCTCCTCCACTGGGAGGCAGGCCGTTATACCCAGTCACATATATATCAATATGTTATACTAGTCACACATTCTTACAGTAATCCCCCCCCCCATACCATCAGAAACTGTGATCTCAAATATTGTTGAAAGTATTTTTAGGCTATATTGCCCACCCTCTCTTGGTACGTAGGCAAAGTTCCCTGAGGAATCTAGATTCACAATAAAAACACTCATGCAGACATTTTGAGTATATACCAATAAATCATTTTGTAAATGAGTACACACAGTTTTGTATGTGACTTGATATATTAGCTACTACCCTGGAGCTTTGTGTGTTTACTGAGATCATGTTACGTGAAAAACGAGTACCATAAAATCCAACAAAATTACAAACGGGAAAGGATGCCTTTGCCAACAGTTCACAAGAGCAGTGGGTCACAAAACTACACACACATTTTTTTTCCAAGAGACTCAGCACCTGACAGCTTTTAAAACGAGCACACTATGTAGGGCGTGGCTCATCATAGGTGTACCCACTACTTGGAGAGACGTGATTGCCATTCAAATAAAAACACACACTACAAACGTTGGAAGGAAGACAGGAAGGCAGATAACCTGGAAGAGCCAACCGAAAGGGAAGAAGGAGGAGCTAAGGAGAAAGACTTCAGCTTGTAAGATAGACACACCCGTGGTTTGCTATGAAAGGCCGTCATTACTGAGACTCACAAATGATAGCCCTGCCTAAAACGTCAGGCAGAGCAGTAGACTTCAGTCCTCAAAGTCTACACAGATGAGAATTGTGATTTTGCAAGCCAGTTAAATGAAACCATGTGGACGTACCTGAACAAAAGGCTTGTTCATACCTGCCCCTAATCTCTGACAGCTCTGCTCCAACATGTAGAAATCACTCATACCTGTTGGCTATTGGGAGGGTTCTCACGTCATGTTCATAGCACACTGAGCAAAATTAACCAATCAGCTCGATTCCTGAACACGTTCTGTATGTTCTGCACTGATTTGAAGCATGTCGGCAATCCTCCACTATCAATGCACTAAATACCAAGTTGAATCGAATCCAGCATCTCTTCTGATCTTAGAGTAAATTGAGAAGGCGCAATGCTCTACAAAAGGACACTGAATAATGAAACGAAGCTCGCCTGTTGTCTTACCACACCCGCGAGTCCAGACCAACACAACAGGTTTTCTTGCTTTTATCGCAACCACTCCTCTTCCACCTGGCACACACCTTCAACGATAGCATTTCAAACGTTTAAGTCTCACCAAAAACCGTGAAAGTTCGCTGCACCGAAGTCCGCCAAACAGCAATGGAGGCTTTTCAGGACCAAGTCACCATGACTTTGTTTAAACTAATAAGGCACCCGAAACTGGACTTTGACCACTGACTTTACAGTCCCCCGCGCTGAGGGCTGGGCCAGTTACTTCCGCGTCCTTTTGGGTTCCACCACCCACAGTCTTCGCACTTTACCCGATAAATTGGCACAAAATGGCGGTATGTCAAAGTGTCAAATTATCAAATATGAAACAGTATGCATTGGATGAGTATTTTTGCACAAATCACAATGATTGCAAAGTACGAAATGAATTTAGTTTTGGTGTAATCTTGCTTGTTCACAACAAGTCTGTAGTCATTGGATTTAGGTCAAATATGAGCTAAAGCACACAAACTAACACTTTATTGAGAAAAGATGAGCAAACTAAACTTCCGCGCTATCGTCCCATTAGCTACCGTGGCTAGCATGCTAACGTTACGTTTCAAGGAAAACAACGTCACCAGATTAAGCGACGCTTTTTTTCCCATCGCAAACACATTCCAAGTTGGCCAAACGCACACGTAGCACGCAAAGAAAGACCATTACCGTGTGCTGGGAGTGTTAGGCTTGTTTTTCCAAGTCCATAAGTGTTGGCGATGGGGTTTCAGGCCTAGCCAAGCCGACTGCACTCAACGCACAGTGCAAAATCGAGACCCGCAGTCTCGGATAACAAGTGAGCTCGACTGGTGAACAACGAGAACGCAAAATGAAAAAAATACAACAAAAAATAAATAAAAATAATGCGTTGAAAACGCAGCAAAGAAGGTGCCTACTACCTGGCTAACTCATAATATAAGAAGCGAGAAAACACCCACCTATGCAATTTCCTCTGTGCCAAGCCTGTTGTTCACTTGACTGGGTTGAAAACTGAGGGCTCTTCCTCCTCTGCTGTGGAGAGCAGGAGGAGGAGGAGAGGGAGAGAAGGGGGGGCAGAGTTGAAATCCAAAAGTACAGTACACGGGTTTTTTCACCTATCGACTCGTGTGTGGATATATATATATATATATATATATATATATATATATATATATATATATATATATATATATATATATATATATATATATATATATATATATATATATATATATATATATTAGTTCTCTATTATCAGTGGTTCAATTAATATAACGTATACCCTCACTTTTGTGCAGTTCATGTTGTCGCACATAGTTCTGGAGGTACTGTGCAATTCATGACAGGACGATATATCTAAAAGTGTTCCAATACTGTCCTCGTGTGGTAATTTCATAAAACTGCAAATCAAATCGTGCGGGCAGGGTGGGGCAAAACCACACTTGGCTTTGAAAACGAACAGGTGAATTCAGAGATGAGTGTCAAAGAAAAATGTTTAAAATGCTTATGTAAAATAGGTATTTGAAACACGTGCTCCATCTACAAATGTAAATAATCTAAATATTTTCCAATTCATTATGTTGTATTTATTTTAACTATTCAAATAGATAAAAAACAACAACTCAATATTATAGTTTAACATTTTCATAATCAAATAATACTTTATTAAATAGACATTCATGCAAATGTGATTAAAATACATGTAAATGTTACTAAGTCTGCATACGGTGCTCATTATTTGGCTTGGATACAAGCATGTTTTGTTTTGTTTTGTTTTTTGGTTCCCCTCCCCCCAGCAATGCTTCTACAGTAGTAAATGGTCACCAATTACAGTACATAGCGCTTACTCTTATGGTGTCCAAACCGCTTTACAAAATCCCACATTCACCCATTCAAACACAGTCATACACAAAGGAGAGACTCTTCCTACTGGCCATTCCAGATTGACTGAGGGAAAATGATGGTGCAGTGTCTTGCTCAAGGACACTTGGGTTAGGGATTGAGCCGACAATCTCCAGATCGGGAGACGACCACTCTAACACTGAGCCAAGCCATCTCATTAGAAGAACGTAGTCTTGATCATTTTATTTAGGTTTAACAATGAGGATAGGTAAGTAGATTCACAAGCAAATTTAGAGGTTCACCTTTTCACTCAGCTCGTTCACCACAATGAACCGAAACATAGCCTTACATATCCTTGCAGGTGCTGCACTGATCCATTTGTCGAGCTCTCAATCCATCCAAAATTATTACTTCCTTTAACCATACACAAGTCCCCAAGATACTTGAATTCCTCCGCTTGGGGCAGGAGTTAAGACATTGTAAATAAAGTTCATGTATTGTTGTTAGATATACCGGTAATTATATGTAAGTTACTCTATTAATTGTGTTTTGACTGGTGTGGGCAGCCAACTGTATGTCTTGTTGGCTTTAAAACTAGGAGTTCTTTGCGTATCGCTTGAAGGGCACCTATCATGGAAATTAAACTTCTTGGAGCTGTTAGTCACGTAATTTTTTTTCTCACACTAAGCACCGGAAAAAGTGTTATTTTGCTACCTTGACTCATTTCTGAGAATTCCTTGCTAGTTCTGCAGATAATAATAAAGGACCTGTTCTCATGTCTTTTTCATATACTTTGTTTGTTATTATTTAATGGCCGGTCAGCTTCAGAACGTCATGAAGGGGGCGTGGCAACCACAGGGTGAGAGAGACATTTTACCTCTTGGTTGAAGATGTTACCTAGCAACCTCATCTTTTTTAAGAAATTAAATCACCAGTGTGCCAGAGATAACATGTCATCAATTATATACACATATTTAAATGTGGAAAAATTTTAAATATCATGATATAGGTCCTTTAGGAAATGCCTTCATCCATTGGCCAATCAGATGGCAGTGACATCACAGCCCAGCTCAGCCCAATTTGGCCTGCGAACCAGAACCACCTCACGTGAGGTTTTGAAAAGCTGCTCCATTGGAACTGCACAGCACCGAAAAGTTGTCATGAAAAACCAACTACGCAAGTACAATGGAAAATTGAAAAAGGCTTCAGGTTCGCAATTTGTGACTGACGTTTAGCAACGGAGCTCCTTTCCAAAGTGGAAGATATATCCCAATGTATATGATTCAGAACGAGCTCTAAACAACTAACTTTATGAATGGAGGGGTCCTCAAGGCAACTATGGCCGAAATTGAATACACTTCATATGCTTTATATACTGTAATTATGCGACACTCAGATTGGCGACACCCCGTGCAATAAAAAAAGAGGTGTGAAAACAACAGTGAACAAAAAGGGCAAAATCAAAAGCATGCCAAAAAGTGGCTCCATTGCCTCTGGTTACAATAAACTAGTCATGGGCAAAATCAATGCAGGAACAAACATGTGATGAACACTGGTCTTTTTCATACATTTTGCCTGCGGATAATTGTGTTGAATCTTAATTTAGAGATCAAATACTCTATTGTTGAGTGCTGTGACAAATTTCAAGGAATGTAAGTGTCTACAAATATTCAGCAGATAGAAAAGTCATTGGGCTGGGCAGAGAAAAGTACAAAATAAGACCCGGGTGCATAGGTTAACATGTGGACATGGTATATGTATAAGAATACCCTATTTTTCTTGTTGGTGTCATAGCAAATCATGGAAAAATACTGTTTTGGTTATATTGTATCAATTGCTTTTGAATTACCAAAATTTAGTTCCGTATACAGTCCATAAGTAATTGTTCTTCAAATAAGTGGATCGCGCATATGAATGGCTTGGCATCTGCAGATTCTCTTATTTGTGGATTTTCATATAGCTTATTGAAAAAGGATAACAAAAGAAGGCATTTGGAAAGATGTTACCTAGACTGCTTTTGTAATCATTTTAATTATCAAGTGTAAACCTAGCTTGTTATCATGTTTGGTCAGCTATAGGCTCCACTCTAGTTCAATGTCTGAGAGCAGTTACTCCGAGGGTAACTCCAGCCCTCCGTGTTCCCAGACTACGGCCAAGGGATTGAAACAGGAAGGGATAACAGTACAATTACTTTATAAGGTCTAATAATTACACATAGACATGGATGAAAATTCTTGGAGGGTTGAGTGAGGAAGTGGAGGGTGTCCTACTTCTCAAATTTCACTTTTTGCGGGAGGTTTTTGGTCCTGCAAAAAACGAGGGAACACTGTGCACACAAAGTACCATGATTAAGTCAAATAAAGATTGAAATGCCCCACACAGAGAAATCTTTGTGGACTTGTGACCAGTCAAGATTAGAAATTTGAAATACTAATTTATCACATTGACCTTTGCAAAATGAAGGTTACGGTATTAAAATATGATCGAAATCAAATTGATATGATTCGGTGCAAAAATGTCAGAACTATTTGAGCTCATGCCATGTGCTGACATTCCTTCTTCTTTTCCCTTTTGAAAAAGCACTTGTTTTATGAATGTTTACTTGCTTATTAAATCATGCAGTATGGGCAATAAAGGGTGGTTGATGGGGGAAAACGCTGCAACAGTCAGAACACCACAAACACAGGGATGTACGGTGGAAAAAATGCAAACATATAAGAAAACAAAGCAAACAAAAAGAGATGCAAACATAAAAACGAAATGGAAGCAAGCTTAAAAAAACGAAAAAAATAAACATCCTGATTCAAACAAGTGCAAACAAAAAAAATACACACACTTTTCAGAAAAGAAGAAAAAATGCAACAAGATGAAAACAGCTGCAATGACAAAATATGCTGTAAATTGATGCGACAATGGAAGTGAGGCCATAGCGCGAGGGACAGTAATAGTGGGTATTAAAAAAGAGTAAGAGGAAGAGAATGGGAGTGGATTTGAATACTTTTTTTCTGAATCCCTTTTGTGTTACGGTACCACTATACTTTTTCACCCTGCAGTTGATATGTGCTGTGCGCTATTTCTACCACTAAGTATCAGTAATGTCTAATATAAAGGTTAATAACTGCTGCCTTTGCACCCCTGTGGTGTGATTGACTGGTGAATGTACCAGCTAAAGAGTCTTAATATGAGTGTGATTTAGGCAGAACACAAATAAGTACTACATTCATTATTGAGTTAGATAACACCGTGATGACATTAAGACCATAAATAGTCACTTATTCAAGGGAGACAAGGTATAGTACAGCAATAATAACATAAAAACTGGTCTTAATCAGGAGCAGTAATAAAGCTGTATCCAAAATTATCCATGCAACGTCAGTGAAATAACATCTTCAATGCACCTCTTTTAATCATAATTGTCATAGAAAAGGGCAGACATACCTCACACGTGCTGGAACTATAGGGTAGCTGCATTTTTTTGTGGTAGATTATTATTTCTGCTTCACTTACGTTTACAAGTGGTTGCATTGCACTCAAACACATGGATGCTCCGCTACCATAGCTTTAGATTCACCAAACATAACTTTTATTTAACCAAACAAAATCCATTAGGCGGCTTGGTTGCATAGTGAATCGCACGTCCGCCTCACAGTTAAAGAGACCCAAGTTCAAATCCACCTGGCTCCTGTGTGGAGTTTGCCTCCTGTGTGGAGTTTGCATGTTCTCCCCAAGCCCGCGTGAGTTCTCTGCGGGCACGCCGACTTCCTCCCACACTCCGAAAACATGCATGACAGGTGAATTGGACATACTAAATTGTCCTTAGGTGTAATCGGGTGTGTGAATGGTTGTTTGTCTCTATGTGCCTGCGATTGGCTGGCAACCAATTCAAGCTTTCCCCTGCCTAAAGCCCTTGTGAGAAAAAGCGGCTCTAGAAAATGGATGGATGGATGGATGGACAAAATCCATCAAGATCAAGACTTCTTTCACAGGGGTGACCTTGCAAAGAGGTCAGCAGCACGCATCAATAAGCCTGAGTTTGAAGTAAAAGTCATAACACAGTCAGTCTTCAATGTTATGTTATGTTATGTTATGTTATGTTATGTTGTCAAATAGTATTGATCTCTCTAGTGTTGTTCCCCTTGAGCTGCACACATAAAATAGTAAAAAAAAAAAAAAATCTTCCATAATGATATAATATTTGATACTTGTAGTGAGCATTATTAGATTAATACAATCCCATCTCAGCACTCAATCAACATTGTTGAAAAGTTATTGCTGATATAACATTGTCAGTCAGGGTTTCATGGAATAAAATGCACACATACAGACCTTTCGTAACACTCATAATACAAGCAGTAACAAATATAAATCAAAAGAATCATTCAGAATTATGAAGAATTGAGAGATTGTTGTGACATTGTGCTTCTGATTTGAATGAATGAGCAGTAGACTGGCAGTATGACAAACGACATCAGCTACTGGTGACAATATAGATCTGTATGATTCAGCTGTATTTCAGTGCATGAAATACCAGTACAAGATATAATATAGTACACAAAAAAAAATAAAAAGCATTACCTGCCAAATTCAGCTAACAAACCATGTTTGTTTGTTTTTTTGTTTTTGTTTTACTTCGATTTGCTTTTGTTTATGAGTGTTGGCCAAGGCAGGCATATGTGTGCATTTTATTTTATATAACATGTGGCTGCATGTAAAGGTGAGGTGATAAAGTCCTTCTTGGTCTGGCACATGAAATATTCTTTTTGAAATACTGATTTGTGTGAGGCCATGCGTTCGTGTGTGCGTGTGCTTGAGTCTTCCTTTCTGCCTTAATCAACCAAACTTAAATTAAAGAGTTGAAATAGCTCACGATTTGTGTGATAAAGTAATAAAGAAATAAAAAAAACAAAACAAATGGACTTTCCTTGGATAACATTTCCACTCATTTTACCCGACTCACTCTGTAGAAATCAGAAAAAAATACTTCGGGTAATGTGCATGAGCAACCATAAATGCAACCAGATTATTCGTCAGCAGTATTCACTCACTTTTTAGATGCAAGCTGCAAGTATCCTTCATGTTTATAAAAATTCTGAAATTGTATATATTTGTATTTAACTTATATATAGAACAAATCTAAATAGAATATGCAGGGATCGGACAACATGAAGCCACGGGACAAATTCGAATACAGTACAGTAATCCAAAAGAGGCAGCAACCCTTTATTATATTTTTCCGCTTTTGAAGTGAGAACAATTAAATGTCTTTAGACTGTTTGTTTATTGTTATTTATTATTGAGCTCACAGTATTACTTATACGTCACATGTGCGCAAGATTTAAATGAGACTACATCCAGAAATGTTGATGTTCGTTCCCGCCCCTCCTCCGCCGCTCCTGCTCGGATTGTGCGCAGTTGCGCGGATCGTCTGACTCCTGCTACAATAATGTGTGGACCTCACGGACACTATAAGGTAATCATGACTCAATTAACATCAAATAGTCTCTCTGAATGATGTGGTTGTTTGTGAAAGTGTAGTGTTTGTGGCCGTTAAAGGAAAACCGGTCAAGCAATGTCAGACGACACCTTGTGTCAACAATTTAATTGGGATTGATCGAGATTAGAGTCAACACCGTCTGGCCAAAACTGGCAACCTCGTGAATTTTTTTTTGACAATTCTTCTTGTCATAATCTTTTTATGATTATTTACTATTTCTTTACTATTATGTATGATAAAATATAGTTCTGTCTGTCTGTCTATTTCTATCTATCTATCTATCTATCTATCTATCTATCTATCTATCTATCTATCTATCTATCTATCTATCTATCTATCTATCTATCTATCTATCTATCTATCTATCTATCTATCCATCCATCCATCCATCCATCCATCCATCCATCCATCCATCCATCCATCCATCCATCCATCCATCCATCCATCCATCCTGTTTATGTGTGTACCCCTGCAATGCATTTACTGTATAATGACTGCCATTTAATGTGCAGTCGGGTTTCTTTACAAATTCCCTCAAGACAAAAATCAGAAAAATGTTGCTTTTAGGATTTCATTTTGTTTCAGTTTACTGGAAAATCGTTTGATGCGCATTTCCCTGGTGTATCATTCATATTTATAATTTGTGATGTATTATAATTTGTTGGAAGACAAGACATCGTGATTGTTTTTTGCATAGAGATTCTCTTGTGAAGGGATTGTACATATGTGAAAACACAACAAATCTATTTTCTTCCTGTCTGTTTTGTAGAAATTTGGGGTTATGTGAGGATTCCAAATCGCTCTGATGAGAATATGCATTTCATTAGAAAGCCTGGGAGCAAAATCACATTCAAGAAGCCATCCTTAGAGGAAAAACCTCAACCTTGACTGATTGTTGGGACTTTTGGAAGCACAAGAAAGTGAAGCATGCAGAGTCACAAGACGAATACGAGGCTGCTCTACAGGCTGACCTTGCTGTCTGGGATGCTTGAGTGTCTGTGCTTTGCTGGTGTCATGTTTGGGTACGCCTCCCTAGTGTTTGTGTTGAAGGAGAATGGCTACTTCAGTCAGCTGTGTGTCAGAGATCTAGACAGCAATGGCACAACAACTCTTGAAGGTACTGTACGAGACATCATTCACACTACATTGTTAAAAAAAACAAACACTGGAAGTTTTGTGCAAGCTATTTGCAGTCTGGACACAAAGGGCTGAACATTTTCCGACTCAAGAGGAAGCCTAGGAGTCTCCCCAAGTGTCCAACTACACCATTATCTGATAACGATAAAAAGTAGCAAGAATTGTTCCTTTTTTGCAGTTGTAGTGGAGCCACTAGCTACTGTGACGCATTTGCTAATTTGGCAAGACTCTGCAACCGCTAACGTGTCACATACCCTAGCTTCACCCCATCATCATGGTAAAATAAAGTTTTTGTATATGCATGACACAGTCTCTTAATAATATTTCTTTTTTTTGTGTGTATTTTGGTAGAATTTCTTCTGACCACAATTTTCATTGTGGAAAACAAACAACAACTCTATGTCTTGTTTAAAGCACGTTTTGAGAACACAAATTTGTGACTAGTGGAAGCAGATGCTGCCCCGAAGTCTGGAAGTACGGCACGTCGGCCTTTGGTGAAGAACCTAGAATGAGCATAAAACGAGACCACATTGCTGTTTTGCTTCATGAGAAGTGTCTAAAAACAATTGGTTCTGTGTAGTGGTGAGACTTAGGACTGAGAAGAAAGATGTTTTGACTATAATCAAGCGCCACCTCCACTTTCACCAAGTAAACTGACAAAAATTTCTGGTAAAGAGGACTCATGCTCCATGCATGTTGGGGCAGGCATTGTGCCTGCATGCTCCAACCGATGATGTGATAAAGTTACACAAGAATGTTGGAATTTGCGACTCCAAGACAATATTTTAATCAACCCTCTCTTCCTGAATAGTCGCTACAGCATTTAACAGAACCAAAGATTTAATACCTGCGCTTTTGATGAAAAAAAATCATGACCCCAATTATTGAGCTTATCAATAATGTCACAATGTTGTGCTTCCTCATGAAACCTATCGTGCTTTTGTTCTGTGTCACTTCTTGACAGACTGCAGCAGTCAGGATGAAAGTTTTGCTCTGGTCTTCACCATTGCATCGTTCCTCAACAACTTTATGAACCTATTTAGTGGATTCCTCTTTGATCGATTTGGCACAATGATAACACGTTTGTTGGCAATGTGAGTTTTCCTCTTTACATTACAATAGCTTCTTGTACGTTTAGATTCTACTGAAACCAGGATGGCATTACACTTTACAGAATTAGCCTCATTGCCTTATCTAAAAGAATATAAACTCACAGACAAATGAATAATGTAAGGTGTTTTCATGTCTGTGGTATCGAGTCCAATTAAATGAATGGCTCATTTGCATTTTTTTCATAAACATGACAACCTAAATGGGATACCTTGAACCAGGGGTGGGCATACGTGGCTCGGGGGCCACATTGACTAAAATAGGCCTTACGACGCCACTGTCCCACAGCGACAATTACAATGTTCCACTGTATGCCATTCATTTTCTATATACTGTACTTTATCTTTCATTGTGGTTGTGGTTTTGCTTGACCCAATCCCAGCTGACCTCACAAGCGATGGGGTACAACCTGGACTGGTCGCTAGTCTGTAGCAAACTGGTTAGAATAATAAAAAGAAAAAGAGGTTTCAACCTCTTGTACAATCGTACTGTACATTCAAAAGAACATTGGTCAGTGATTGTGACATAAACAATATAACATAAACAACGACTAAATGTTTAAATATTTGTATGGCCAATTTGGAACCAATTGGAAAAATATTTCATCATGGTTTTCATTCATCTCTAGATCCCTTTACACCACTGGAACTCTTCTTGTGAGCTTTTCTAATGCAAGTAGGTATCAGCAAGCGCAAACAATTATGCACAATACACGACCCATACTGTACAATAAAGGTGATCCTATAAGAAAGAAAGATACGAGAGGTCCTGCAAGAAAGATTTGTGAAATTAAATCATACTGACATTCTGTCATATTGGATTTCAGCTTATCGCGCTGCACTCTCCTTCACAAACTATTTGTCAGGGCGATTCCTTTTGCCATAAATGAGAAATGTTTAGGTTCAAAGAATGAATATGAGAAAATTCTTTAATACTTCCGGAGCCAAATATGATGACAGCGCCTTAAAAATGTTCTTTGGCAGTTTTATGACATCTATAAATACAAAAATTAACCTTTGACTAAATGTGCAGAACCATTGTGTCTTATTGACAGAAGACCAAACAAAAAAAGAGTTCATCAGGAGAAAATAAGTCAAATATATCAGACTGGATTGGTCAATCTCTGATTTAACTTAATCATTGAGTATTTATTTTACTTAGCAAGAACAGAATAAATGAAACAACCCTATAAAACAATCAACAAAGTAAACTAGCTGTGTTGAGCCTGGAAGTATCACAAAATAAAAGTTTGGTCATGTCAGTGGATCACAGGCCTGACGCAGTTGTATGAAATTATTTGCAAATAAATCTTGTATTTTTTTCATGTTTATTCTATCTGTTCTGATATTTTTGCCCTGTATTTTTGAAAAAGAGTATAGATTTACATGTACTGTAACCTGAATTCTGGGAACTGATGCAATCTAAAATAAAAAATTGTATACCGCTATATAAGATGCTGTATATCAATCCTCCACCATCATTCAATTTAACACTTTTTTTCCAGCACTTTCAATCCTGCTTTACCCCGCTCTGGCCTGCATTGCTGTGGGGGGGATTCTGCTCCTTATGACAAACATGCAGGTACAAATACCGTACTTGTATAATACTTAAGTCCTAAACTCATTTGGTGGAAGCACAACCTAAATTCTAATATTTGTCCCATGAAATTGTATGGTACGAAGGGTCTCTATTATTTGCTTTTCATGTTGTTAGATGAATTTTTATTTATTATAAAATGCCCCAGATGCACTTGACAGTTGCAATCTGTTATATTGTGTGGAGTATGGATGGTTTCTAAATCTGGAATGAAAGTAATTCACGGTTGATGTGAGTGTGTAATAGATCAAATAGTCGGCAGAATAAAGACATATGTATGCAATTATTTGTGTCTTTGTGTTATCAAAGGTGGGCAACTTGTTTGCAGCTCATCGCTCCACCATCATCACACTTTACAGTGGTGCCTATGATTCCTCCTCAGCTGTGTTTCTTATCTTCAAGGTAAACTGTTGCACCCACATCAAAAGAACTATTAGCAGCACCAAAAATTATTTTCTGGATTTGCGGTAGGGCTCATCAGGAAGCGCTGCAGAAGCTTGACAACATCCTGTTCATTTGAATTAAGTGTAGCAGAGGAGGGTTACACAGAAAAGATGCTCGATAGGTGCCCTTAATTGCACACATTCAGTACAGTATATCGATTCGCTCCACACCGAATGGGACACGTTAGCTCATAGCTAACTCACCAGCTCAAGGAAAAATACAATACCTGAAACAATCAAAATGACTTTCAATACAGAAATATTAGTATCAAATTATTTTCGCTGAGTGAGTGAAATACGACAAAAATTAATGGTTCTATTGTTAACCATCAGTTCTTGTACTGTGCAGGTTCTATATGAACAAGGCATCTCATTGCGCTCCTCTTTCCTCGTTCTGTCCTTGTGCTCCATTATACACATTGGGCGTACATTGTTTCTGATGCCCAGGACACACATCCCCTACCCAGTACCGCAGTGCTTCACCTATGGGTAAGAGCATGATCCCCGTACTTCTTGTATACTCTTCTACAATTTAGATGTTGAATTCCTGATTTTGCAGATTGAAATGTGGAAAAAGCAACTCCAACAACATGGAGCAAAGGATGGGGGATGAAACTCTGCCAGCTTCAAGCGAGTCAGGTCACGGGATGAACACATCCAAGGATGAGACTGAACTCAGAAAAGGTAATAGTAGTTAACCTCTTGGAAAATGTTGATGTTAATACGGGTGTAAATTGCCAATAGATCTAAATATTTATTGGCTATTATTTGGGTAAGACAACGAAATGAAACAGCACAGATGTAATGCATTCAAAATCCCACTAAACTACAATCACAGTAGTCAACACACTTATTGTAAGGAATATCTAGACTAGTAGTGAGGTAAGTGACTTGTACAATGCAAATGGAACATATTTGTAGTTGTGAAAAAATATGTTTAGTTGTGTAGCATTTTTTTTTTTTCTTGGAGCGATGGAAGGAAATCTTTGAGTTGAAGAAAAAAAACTTTGCTCCTCCACATGCTCAGAGATGGTGTCTAAAGCACAGACACATTGTCCTCCAAAACCACCCCGTTCCGAGCAACGCAATACATCAAAACACTCCTGGTAGCGTGAGAGCAAATCTTCAAAGGCAAGGGGTGCCCGGAAGTGCTGAAACAATGATAAATGGTACTGACAACACATTAAGATAAACTATCTCTTGGAGAGGGTAGACCCTTTGGAAGGAACCCCATTAGCAACAAAAAGCTAAAAAATAAACGGAAAGGCGGCGTAACATTCACATACAAGTGCACAACCAGGGCACAAGAGCTCAGCGGATGCCCCTTTGTCACCAGACAGGGATAGAAGATTTGCAAGTGAGAGAGGCTGGCTGTCATAGGAGGTAGCCAGGACTCTCAAGATGAAAATGGCTTGCCGTCGAAGAATACTATCAGAATGCCAGCTTAGACAAGAGAAGGATAGTGCATCCAACTCTATGGCATGCTTTACCAAGGCAATGGAGAGCAAGAATGCAGTTTTGAGAGATAATTCACTGCTGCATCAGACAGGAGGCTCAAAAGATGCCCGCACAGCAGGTCAAGCAACAAAGGCAGGTCCCTATCCAGGACATGGGGCACACCATGGGGCTGAAGCTGCAGAGCGACTGTAAGGAACCACGAAACAATGGGATGGCACCCTAATGAGCCATCCTTCATCCTGGCATGCTGGGCAGATATTGCCACAATAGAGACCTTCAGCATAGGAGAGCAACCCTAATATGACTGCAACTGTTGAACATCCAACACAGTAGGAACAGAGCAAACCACAGGTTCCGCACTGCGGGAGACACACCAGAAAACACACAGCTTTCACTTATCAGCATGCAGCAGACAAGTGGAATAGGCGCTGGCATTAAGAATGGTGGGCCTGCGGGATATCACACCCGATAGGACGACAGATTTGACTGGACAGGGAGGCAACGTGTAATTGAAGTACAGACTACGCAGTAGGGGAAATCTTGTTCATGCTGTAAAACCCTATGAAGCGTCAGTCAAATCAGAGGGAGGAGACGTGTACAAAACAAACATCGATCAAGAGTGTGTGAGCACATCCTGGCACATCCTCTGCCAGGAAAAAATTGAGTGTACAGGGGACTGAGACCCTGGAAGAAAAAAGATCTGCTGCCAACCTGCCAAAACCACGCCAAATCAAGAGCACCACTTCTGAATGGCGAAGCCAGTCATTCGGTATTTCGTGAGACAGAGAGCCTGCGTCCCGATTCAAGGTACTCCCAAGATACACAACCCACAGACCCACCAGGTGAAGGAAAGCCCACCTGAATAACTCAGTCTGAAAGCAAAGCAGTTTCAAAGGCAAATTTACTTTAAAACTGAAAACAAAACAAAGAAACACATACAGTATAAATATACAAATATTTCATATTTCATTGCTTAAACTTGCAAATCATTTTTGTCAGCATGAAGTTCTTTTCTGCAATGAATTGTGGGTAACATCCTTTGGCTGACTGAACTGACTGCCCTACCTTTTGGCCCTGTCAAAGTGTGAAACGAGGTTGCAAATGGTGGGGCGACAGAGCACTTATACACTTGCACTTTCAATGGGAATGCGTAATTCAGGGGCACAAGGGTGCAAGTGCAGGTACTGGGAACTTGTACTACGTGTACAAAAGTGCCCCATTGCACAAGTCATGTGTGTTTACCGAAAGAGCAGGAACACTTGTGACTGCTTGCGGCGACTCTTTCGACTTGAAGTTCCCATTTCTACAACCACAAAGTGTGTTTTTTTTCCCTCAAGAACGTGTTTTTTTTCTTCAACCACTTAACCATTTTAACAGATACACAGACACAGACTGCAGTTTTAAATGTATATATTTTTGAATCCAAGTGCATTTTGGGGGGCTACAGTTACAAAAACATCTTCTATTTCTACAAGTCAGTTTTTACAAATACAAATATACAGTATGTATTTATTTAATCATTTTTTCCAATGTACAAGTTACATTTGCACCGATTGTTCAATACATCATATAGGACTTAGAAACACTTTTGGGCGAGTGCAAACCTTCAATGCTAGTACAGCCATCGCTTGTTAGATCAGGAAGTTTAGAACACCGATCATTGTGATTGTTTCCTGTTGTAGTGTCGAGTTTCAAGAGTTGCGTGCTGTCCTGGTTCTTTGCATTCCACCTGTTATGGTTGTCCATCATGCAGCTGAGACATTACCTCTTCATCAGCACCCTCAATCCCATGCTTGTCCGCCTGGCCAAAAATGATGGAAACCTGGGTAAATATACTTATTTTGCAGACTATGATACAGGCACTGTAATTGGCTGATTTTGTGTGCATTCTGTCCCCCACCAGTCAGTCGGTACACCAATGCCTTTGCCATGACACAGTTATGTGGGGTATTGTGTGCACCATGGAATGGACTTATACTGGACAGGCACAAAGGAAAGCCTCTTTCTCCTGGTAAATCAGATTTAAGCTCTTTTTTCATTGTATCGATTGTAATGAAACAGCATGGTTCCACCCCGAATTTGGACACTTCCGACCTGGTTCTATAATGCAGGGGGAGAAAGGCCCTGATATCACTTTTACATGGCTGACTGACAGATCTAGGTGTGTCTTGATGTAATGCCACCATTCGCCTGGAATGCTTTCAGTTTACAAGTTTCCAACTGGTGCCATATGAGTGAGATAAATCCACATATTTGTGTGTGAATGGACTAATAATTGACACACATTTGCAGTCGAAGCCAGAGGGCAGCCATTTTACGTTGCCACTGTTTCTAACAGTTTATTTTTCTTCTTAAAAATAGAGTCATCGCTGCATGTTTTGTGCCCGGAATCTTTGAGGAGTAGCACTTTGAGAGCTACCTAAAAATTCATAATCACATAATCACACAAGTGGCAAATAAGACTGCCTCCGGTGACTTCACTTGTAGCTTTAAAGAATAATGCTGCGGCCATGTACACTTTTTCAAGTCAGAAGTCGAAATAGCATTTGGGAGTGTGGCGTTATTTTCAGTGGACGCCAAGTGGCAAAACGGCTAGCCCCTGAAATGGATAACAATGGGTGAATTTTGCTACTTAATTCACATTCCACAAGTACAATATTAGTGAGAATGATGTGTTTAGAGTAGTTGAGGCACGTAAACCATATTGTAAAGACAATTCCCTTACTTAACTCCCCATTTATGCAAAAAAAATTAAATGGAACATTTCTAACAGTGATGCGTGCAGCTCCAAGGCCCTCCTAACTACTTGTCTTGTGTGTAGGAGACACTGAGCGGGAGGCAGACCTGCGCTCTGCCTTGCCATCACTGTTCCTCACTGCTCTGCAGTGCCTGTTCTTTTCCTTGTGTGCCGCCATCCCTGTCCTGCCTTTGCAGTACTTCACATTTGTTCTGCAAGTCATTAATCGCTCCTTCATCTATGGTGGAAACGCAGCCTTCATTAACATCGTGTGAGTGGAAGAAATAATAAATCTGACAAATGTTCATGCTAATTGTTCAGGTGCCACAATGATCATATCACACGCAAATGTACAGTACAGTAGTTGCTGACTACTGCTTAATATGCCATTGTATTGCCTCAGTTTTCCAGCGTGTCACTTCGGGAAGCTGTATGGCCTTGTCATGTCTCTGTCGGCGGTAATTTCACTACTTCAGTACCCCTGCTTTGCGCTGGTCAGAGGACCTCTTGGTGGAGATCCTTTTTATGTAAGTAGCGGCACTCTGTAGTTAAACCGAAATCTCTACCTCACCTCAACATTTCTAGCTTTCTGGTTTAATCGAATCAGAATATCAACGTCGATGTAAACATGATTGTGTAATTGTACAATTGAATAATTTCTCAACTTCAGCGTCATCTAGTGGCAAACTAAAGGGAATGATTTTTAGATACTTCACAAGTCTACTACGACACTACACAAAATGACAGTAATCAGGTTATTAATAAATATAGATCACGGAGTCACAAGAGCTGAGTGAAACATTGCTTGACAGTTTTAAACTACAGCCAAGTCGCACACAGCAATAGACACATTTAATTAATCATGATACAAGTTTTAGTCTAATAGTCTAAACAAGCCCAAAACCAACTTTAACACTGTGCATAACAAAGCATTTTACGACCACATTTTGTATTTTTAAATCAGCAAACACTAGCAGAATAAACTATTATGGTCAAATTAACTCGACTGTTATGTGTTGCAGGTGGACATTGCCCTCACTCTGACAACACTGTTGGTGTTTATCCATCCTTTGTACGTCTTATCCACTGTAAGAAATCAGCCCGCTAGGAGGAACAGATCAGAACAGACTGCCTGATGAGTCAGCATAACGCAAGTTCTTGCACTTGTAATGTTGAACGATTTAAGCGCAAAGTATTTTTACCATTATTCCAGTAAGTATTTTGTACAATCCATTTTATATCTGATCAAATATCACATGAACAATGTGTGTACTGCATTTATAAAACTTCATTCTAACTGGTTAAAAAATAACTTCTTGAGGCTGTTCCGTTGCAAGTGTCACCATGGAAATAATCACCAAAATGACACCAAAATTGGATTTTGTGCGTTTAATCTGGTCTTGATTAATGCATTGGTAACAACGGCATGGAATGAAATGTTTGTTTTGCTAAACTCGAATTATACTGCACTATTATTTTTTGATTGTTTGAAATTCAATTGCAAAAAAACAAAACAAAAAATAAACAGTCTTGCTCACGATTTGTGGGTAGTGAGGACTTTTTTTGCAGATTTTCTTTGCAGAATTGTATTTTGACGACATCACTTGGACTCAGTAGGTTTCGCTTCATGATACTAGCTCCACTAGCTTTGAAGAAACTCATTCAGCAGAAATGTACAGTTTAATTTGTCATCTGGGACATCACAAGCTCATGAGGACTGCCTGGAGTTCTCAACACGCTGCAAAATCTCAGTACAATATGTCTTGTCATACCCTCCATATACAATCTGTTGCAGAGGGACTTCTAATACATGTAAACTTAACCATTGATTGCAATAAAGAATTTTGAGCCTATAATATTTTTGGGAAAATGTCAAGTTACAGTCCACACACACACGAACACACACGCACCATGCAAATTGTCTCGTTAGTGCTGGTTTATGCCGCAAAATCCTTTGTTTGTGCTGCTGTTGTTTTTCAGTGATTATAGATCTTTCTTTATTTATTTAGGTTATTCAGAGCACAATCCCCAGCAGACCTGAAATTGAACCGCCTGTTTGTTGGTGCTGTGAAAATCATTTGTCTGTGCTGCTACAGTTCATTCTTCAACATTCTTCAAGATTCTGCAACGTCACTGTCGCAAGATGAAGTAACATATTACACTGTTGATTCTCAAGCAAAAATGTAAATTATTTATTGATGTGATCTTCAAATCAGGATGAGGGGGGAAAGCCTTGACCAGGGCTCCAAGAATGGCCAGGGGAAAAGTGGTAACAGCTTCCTTTGGAAGAAGCGCACTCACATGAATCACATCAATAATTGACCTATTTTGCCATTTTCAACACTAAAAACTCATTATTTTTTCTATGATTAATTTGATCAATTATTTCTCTGGTACAATAATACGTTCAAAAATGGTCACATGACTAAAGCAAGAAAAAAGGCGAACCATTGGTCATTGCTTGAGCATTGAACACGTGATGTCATTTTGAGTCGGCAGTAGTAGGGAGACTGTTTTTTAAGGTAATAATTTTTAATGAAACGTGATTTAGTTATCAAATTAAAGGCAATATGTGAGCGTTTTACTGCTAAAGATGGTTAAAGAATTGTATTACTCCTTGAAGGATCTAACTACTGTCAACTTAAGCTACAGCACACACTTCCATCTTCTCCAGGAATCACAGCTCCCGAAACTGGAGGTCGAGGGAGCAGACCACACACAAAACTTTGTTGACATGCCAATGACTTGCCAACATTCGTCTCACCATTTGCTTTACCTCCTTAGTGAGTCTCCTGGTCGGCATAGACGGCGGCAGTACAAGTGTGGGAAGGCTTCTTGGCCAAATGTTTGGCATGCCAAATCTAAAAGTTTGATAACCAAACTTAACTCCTCCGGAATCATTCACGCACAAAGTTGGACGGGAAGAAGATTTTGCAGGACTCCTAATGAGCTGGATTCTGACGCAGCACTATCATTAGATCCGTTTTCACATCTGACCTCTTGAACAAAAGCCTTTAAGAAGCTTTTATGCTTGAGAAGTGCGATCAGCAGAGGACAAAGTCGAGACTGGGTGGGCAGACTTGCAAAGATGTTCAGTATCCAGCATGTTTCCTTGTAAGAAGGATCCTCTTGATGAAGACTTTGCCGCCAACCAGGGCGAGAGGCTGGAGATCTATGGATAACATGTAAAAATTGGCAATGGCTTAGGTCACTTGAGCAAATGAGCCTAGCGAAAGATATAGACCAAAATCACATTGGATATTGCTTACAGAATGTAAAACAAAACAAATTCAAAACCAAACTAACTCATTCAAACGAAATTTTTACGTATTTTTACATTTTTCCCAGGAATTCAATTCCAGATATGTTTGGCTAAAGGAAGGCCTAAACATAAGTGGCGAATTAACTACTTAACTGGGGTATTTGATAACATTAGGTACTAAAAGTACTAAAGTAATTAGGCGATTAAGTACCAAAGTATTCAATTGCCTTTCTGATGTAATCAATTACTTTTTAAGCAGTTAAGCACTAAGGTAATCACATAATTGATTACTTCAGTACTTAAATACCCACTAAAGTACCTAAAGAAATTCATTACTTTAGTGCTTAATTTAATGCCTGCCATTGTTGCACAATAATTTAGCTTGGCAAACATGTAAAAAGTTCCAAATAAACACCTGGGATCCAATGTCTGGATATTTAAAAAACGTTGGGATTGAATGAGTTAAAAATCAAAAACAGGGATGGGAAAATGGCCGCCCAAAATTTGCTGATGTTAACTGTTCAGCAGACACAATTAGCATTAGCGCAACACTGATTGGTAAAATGTGTATGAAGTGTTTTGTCTATCAGAAAAAAAGGATAAAAGATTTTTGAGCATTTACTTTTCAACATTAAGCACAACGCTTCTTATACACGATATGCAAAAGTTTCCATACACTGCTTAAACGTGCATGTGTCCTTAAAGACACTTACAGTTGATGCTTCAAAAATATTTCATGAGTAAACTTGAGATTGAAGCTGCCTGTTTGCTGCTACAAGGTCAATAACTTCCTGTTCTTCTTCTTGATATGCAGACAGGGCATGTTTTATGCTAAACACCTAAAAAATAAGCTTCTATAAATTGGTTGCAGGGACAGGTTGTATTTTGGAAATGATACAGCCCTCATGCTTTTAGGGAAGTTCATAACTTTCTTTCCCTTGGTTTTAGAAGCTCCGTACATTAATATTGTCTTTCAAGAGAGCTCCTAAACAACTAAATCAGTGTTTTTAAACTAAGCAACCAACATCAGCCATTCGGCCACTTAATGGCGCACCAAGACAACAAATGGAGCCTCCGACCTGAATGCTAGTCAAGACGGTCTTTGCATACACGCTACAACATTGCCATCTATTGCTGTGGTATGCTGATTCCACATTGCAAATATTGAACATTACTCTTTCTTAATTGGAAATGATCCCAAACTCAGACATTCTCAGTCTGCGTATGTCTGCAAGAAAGATATGTGGAAAAAATGGCGGTGCAAACATGCGTGCTTGCGGTAAAGTGACTGGTTTTGAGGCAGATTAGTGTGTGGGGGATTTGTTAAGGCTCCTGTAGCGTCTGCCTGATGGCAGCAGTTCAAACAGGTTGTTCTGTGATGAGTATTGTCCCTGATGAGGTTGTGTCTCCTCCTTAGAACCCTGGTATGGTAGAAAGGACACTTTGGATTGTACATCTGTAGAAGTTCAGTATTAGTACAGTAATATTACAACTTTAGGTTGACTGTGTCATACATATGCAACACATCCAATAATGAAATGAATGTGTATTTTTGTACATATGGCAAAGAATATTCACCTGACATATGAGAAGTGGTGGTGGAGCTAGCAACATGTCCTAAGGAATTATTTGCATCTGGATTTGACAAAAAGCTGTCATCAATGATGACATGCAAAGTGCTCTGTGACTGGCTATGCCCCCCCAACTCACTCACAAAAAGAAAAAAGAAGGTCAAGCAGAGTCATGGTGTCGGTTGATTTAAAAAAAATATTTCTAAACCTTTATGGACAAAAGCAATGAAGCGTTATTCTGATTGATTTCGCATTTTTATTGATGAGCAGAACAAATTCCATGTGCCTTGTGACGAATCTGCAGCCAGGAAAAAAAAAACCACAGGAAAAAAAAACATGTCAACAATCGACTCACAACTGGAACATCTGGGAGCTAGTGGAACATAATGGCATCTGTTCTCAGTCAGATAGTCGCGGATACCCGCGAATATTTACGTGTTTCTGTGCGTCCTTTCGAGGAAATGGAATGCTGGCGTCAGTCCAAAATTCCAATAAACAATGGACCTCTTTTTTTTGGATCAGTGTAAAGTCTTTGTTCCCATTGTAATTCGTTCTAGAGTTATTCTGGAGAAGTCGCACAGATTTTACGTCACCGCTGCGATGAGAGGTCGCGCGTGACCCGTAAACAATATTTCATTGTTTTTTAAATCTAAAAATAAAACGTTTTTTATATATATACATTTGTGTCCCTTTATTGTGAATTCCAAATAATTGAAAGAATTTTAAATTCGTCTTTAATCCATCAAACGCAACAACTTTGTATTGCAAAATGTCTGCTGATTTTTTTCTATAGGCTCTCTGTGACACTGTTCCTTTAAATCTAAATAAATAAATAAGTAAATAGATAAATAAAATGAGACGTTTTCTATGACATATCGGACACAACAAACGTTTTGCTGTGAATGACGACAACACCTTTCGACAGCTAGAGTTGCTTTCTGCGCATGTCTACACTCCGCACGAAGCAAAACTACACAGAGCGAGTAGGAAAAGACTCCATTGCCAAGGTAAGATTAATAATAAATATGCCGCGCCTAAAATTTCAACTAAATATCCACAATAATAATATTTATTCTCTAAATGCCACGGTGTGAACGTTTATGGCATCTTGGGGGGGAAGCAAGTATGGTCAATTAATCTAGTTTCGACCATCTCTTTTCCGTTAGTTTAACTGCAAATGCCATTAAGACAAGACTTTGAACAAGAAAAAAACAATTATTTGTTAAAATCATCCCATTCTTGCTTCACAGAATATCCTCATGCACACAAAGTGAAATGTTCTTTGTTAAGACACAGGTGGTAAATGGACAATAAAATAATACTAGACCATATAATAAGACTATCCACTTTGCAGACTCTTACTTTGTAGACTCATACTGAAGGCACCAGAAGTATGAATGAACACACGAGGAGTTATGTACTTAAAAAAGAGGGAACTGACTGAGAACGTGTTTTACTGTACTCAAGTACTACTCAAGTAATACTTCAAAGTAGCCATCCTTTCCAGTTCCTTTCTCTTAGCAAGTGGGCTGTGAGACAAAATCTCTTAATACAATATAATCATTATTTAAAATGATTTATTGATTTTTTAAAAATATTTTTTGACTAGATGTTGTCTATGATGTAGGTCACAAATAGCATGCTCCGTAGAGCTATACATTTACATTAATAAATTTTTTCGTCTTATGCTTGTCCTCATTAGGGTTTCCGGTGAACCGAAGCCTCGCCCAGCTCAGCTTTAAGCAAGAAGCTGCATACACACACATATTGACAAACAAGCAACCACACTTATATTGAGATATTTGTTGACAGTAAGCAGGTAACCACACAAAAGCAAAGGAAGAACATTCAAACACCACAAATGGTAGGCCAAGGCACAGACTGGAACCGAAAACCTTACAGCTCAGGGGCAGACGTGCTTACCAATCACCTGGCCTCCTTTTTTATGTTGAAGCGCTTGGAGATTTGAATACGTTTATATATGCTAGAAAAGTGATTGTCAACTTTTTTTCAATAATGTACCTACCCCCTGTGAAATATCTTTTCAGCCAAGTACAACTGAAGCATTTTAGGTGGGAAAAAAAAAGACTTGAAACATGCCATCAGTGTCTGCTTTATTAAACTTTAGACCCTTTCAAACTTAGAACCATTCTAGTATGGGGGAGGATCTGCGTTTTTACAATAATGAAATTGAATAACCCACTGAACATAAAATGTGTATTCTGAACTTATATCTTCCTGAAACAATTCATTCAATAATTATTTTTAAAGGATTTTTGCATGTTTGTTTGTTTTATTGAAAATCTTCAGTACCCCCTAATTTTGCATCCAGCAGAGGGCAGAAATAATGATCTCGTTCTCGCTCTCTCTCTCTCCCTCTTAAATGACCTTGCAATGGAGCTACAGGGTCAAGCAAGCGCCCAGGCTGGCAACAACACAGGCAGACAGCTGGGTCCTCCCAGTGGAACTTGTGTAACTCCAGTGACCACTTGAAGGACCTTATGCAGGCGAAGCAACATGCGAGGATAATAAGGCAGGCAAAAAAGAAAGAAAACAGGTAAGTTGTCAGAAAAGCATTTTTTTTTTTTTTTGTCGCCATTGTTTGATTTTGCTGTAGTATGCAGTGTTGTATTTTTGTTTTTGTTGTCTGGCTGTTAAAGTACTTAGCCTGCTGAAAGTTGCTTAGAACGCAAATTGCCTGCAGGTACTCTTCAGTTTTATTTTCTGACATTCTTTAACATTCTTTAGTTTTTGAAAGACACATGGTCGTCACAAAAGTTAAAGCTATTAGCAAGCTTGTGGAGTTTGCCGTCTTTTACATATACGTTGTACCATCATCTATATTAAGTTAAATATGGTTTATATACTGTATTATATATTATATATTACTAGATTACGTCCTCTACTCTTTGTTTCATACATTTGGATGTATTTACTTGACAATATTTACAATTGTACGGTAAGGTCCCCAGTATATAAACATCAGCAACATGGTGACCTAGTGTTTAGTACAGGTGTGTCAAACTCATTTTAGCTCAGGGACCGCATGGAGGAAACTCTATCCTCAAGCGGGCCGGACAGGTAATATCATATGTAGATTTTTGAAAATAAATAAACATGAGTAATAACCTTATTAAGTTGTATGAAACAAATGTATATTTTCTGATCATTTTCTTCATAAATACATATTTTTCTATAGAACACATAAGAGGAACAAAACGAAACAAAAAAATAAAACCAACAAATACAACTAACAAGATCCAAGGAAAGGACACTCACAATCAAAAGCTTTGTCTGTACAATTTCTTTGCAAGGAGTACAGTGAACAGCAAATAATTGAACAGAATCAAATGGTGCTGTCGTGGCTCATTTTGGACACCGGGTGGCACCCAAGTAATGATATACACAACAGAAGACATTAAAAACTCAC
Organism: Hippichthys cyanospilos; assembly: GCF_059441005.1. Taxonomy (NCBI): domain Eukaryota; kingdom Metazoa; phylum Chordata; class Actinopteri; order Syngnathiformes; family Syngnathidae; genus Hippichthys; species Hippichthys cyanospilos. Next base: position 7,031,927 of record NC_142375.1, on the reverse strand, counting down.
GAAGAAGTCATGGCGTCACGTCAAATTAATTGGAGCTATGTGGTCACTGCTCAGCTGTAAATTTAAAAAGAAATGCAAGAATGGTTGTTTATGATACATCAGAGACCAAAATTGGTAAACCTCCTCGTTGGGCCTCCGTTTGACACCCCCTCAGTTAGTACTGTTTCTGATGCTCCAGTCTTCCTATATCCCTAGTTCTTCCATTGCTTATTTGGGTTCTCTTCGATGCAATCTCCCTCATGCAAAATTGCCGTAAATCCTGCATGCTGTAAATCCTGCATGGGTTACAGAAGAGTTCACTTGTGTTGAGGATGTTTGCCTGTGAATTTGTACTCTGCGACTGGCTAGCAACAGTTCCGGAGTGTACCTTACCTCTTGCCTAATGTCAGCTGGGATATGTTCCAGCTCAACTCTAATGTGGATAAGTGATATAGAAAATGGATGGATGGATTTTTAAATGTCTACATCTTTCACTTATATTGATGAGCTATGCAGTTTACTTCCGGTAACTCAAGACTCATATTTAAACTTGTAAATAAGTGCTGTTTGAATGCATGTGGACCATCTAACTTCTGCGTTGGAGTTTGGTATGGAGAAGGCGACCGCTCTAAAGGTCAGAGTTAAGGGGCAATTTAAGAGAGACATATACAGAACATGTTTTATGGCTTTTGGCAATTGGACTTGAACTGAATTAGAACTACGAAAACACCATTTCCTTAACTTAAGATGGCATTGTCTTTCAAAGGTCCAGTGTGTTAAATCAAATGCGTTAAGTGTTCGGTGTCAAAATAAGTTTTTTCATGTCATAGCTCACAGTAAAACATGACCGTCGAATCGGCATGCAAAATGACCTACATTATTGTGAACCGTGCAGTTCTGTAATGCCATGAGGCAATTTCACTTTCCCAATATGGAAATGTCAATGTCCTACTAAAGTATACAGCCGTCTCTCTCTCTCTCTCTCTCGCTCGCTCACTCTCTCTATCGCTATCCACAGTATCTCCAGCACACGCACGCTCTGTTGATAAACCCTAAGCCTACTCGTGTTTTCTCAACTTAGCACTTAATGTGCCTAAATAACCCCGCCCCCTGTGAACTACAAATAATGTTGCCACACATCCCACGCTAACACACTGCGCTTGCATGTCGCGACTTGCGGTTGACGAATATCCGGCGTGGACAGACAGACGTGAGTCTTGTGCACACACAAACGTGAGTCAGCCCACAAGACCCTCTCGTTTCGTTTCACCACGCTGCTCTCACGTCAAAGCGCAACAGTGGGAGGAAGCCCTCTCAGGGAGGATTCATCAGGTTCCAGGTGGTCGCACGAAATAATTTCAACTCTTATACTGCCCTACAAGGAATCTGAAAGCTAAAATCAGCCTCCCGTTATCAAAATTATGCGCACGAGTCTAGCTCTGATAAGCTCTTGTATTGAAGAGTAAACTGTAAAAGCAAAGTGCACGAAAGCCTTCAAACCCCATTTCCAAACTTGGCTGTCTTGGCAGTAGTTTTACCGCTTGGTAACAATGGTGCTTCGGGTCACGGCAACAGTTCCAAAGTCACTCACTGACTTCCATCCGTTATTGCGCCCACGTTGAAGCGCAAATATGCTGTGATTCACATTAGTTTGACTGATGTAATTTCATTCGTTGATCGGGCAATTTTGTCCAAACAAAACAACAGAATCTTGCCGCGTACATTTAAATGTGATTCAGTGCAGGGCGGGGTGTCAAAACTATTTTGGTCGTGGGACACTTTGTCGTTACAGCTTCCCTTAAGTGGCCCATTTTACTGTAAAGGCGGTTGGGAGTTGATTTTCTGTTGGAGGAAGTCTTTTTTTCTTTTGTAGTAGACAACCAGTCTCGACTTCTCCGGGATTCCTGTTGTGTCCATTTTTATTAGAATACCAGTTTCACAAACACACTATTTTACTGATACATTGCATTTATAAAAACACATATTTCCATGACTATGCACGCATTTGTCCCATCATATAACTACATATGCACAACAAATTGGTGGATGACGAGTTTTGAAATCAGAAATCAAGGTTAAAGGCTTGCTCAATTATTGTTCAAGTTACTGTAAAAAGGGAAAGAAACAATCTTGCACATTTTATCTTATTAGCTTTTACACATGACATTTTGAAATTTTGATGTAGATTTTAGCAAGGGTTATGGAAGTTGATACACACTGCTTTCACGGGCCACACAAGATAACGTGGTGGGCCCTATTCATGGCCTCTGGCCTTCAGTTTGGATTGCAGGAACCATAATGTTTATGTGATGTCATACTTCTCCAATCGTTTTATTTTGGCACTTTTGCAGAAGTGTGCATGTTTTATTTTGGTTCTCTTCAGTCTCAGCTGAACGCTGTACTTGTCATCTTGTCGTGGAAAAGTACAATGTGAGAAATGACGCTTGTCAAACCGCAACAAGAAGGCGTTGCTACATGCTTAGAGGGGAAGTCATTGCTTAACCCCTTGGAGGCACGTATTTGCACTCACACCCTTGCCACAATTCTTCATTTGTTATGTTACTATGTTACCCGTATGTTTATACCAGGTGCGGTGAAAAGAACTGTTATGAAACTGTGCTGCTTGTTGACTACTTACTAATGTGAAGGGATACTAGTTTGATACACACTTTTAAAGTAATACTTTGTTAAAATGAGTCAGAATAATGTCATTATCACCGGTACGTTATTAATAATGAATGCTATTCAAATATGCAAAAACACCGATCGTCAGAATCCGACACTTTATTTTTATACATCTGTGTTTACATTTTCAAACGATCACTCCTAAAAGATCACAGCGTCCCATCACTGGTGAGCTATTTGTAGAATGGGCCCATGGGCTTCTCATGTGGTCTTTGGGGGCCCATGGGCACCAGGTTTGCGACCCCTCGGTACTCACGTGTTCACATTCGATTACGTACCGTGGAAAATGGCACACAATCCGTGTGCGCCATTGTGTGTGTGTGTGTGTATGGGTATTGTGAGAAAGCAACAGTGCGCTCACCCGCTGCTTCACCAGCACATGACCTGGCGTACTCCATTATGGCCGAGATGACGTCTCTCGGCTTCCTAATCTGTCTCCCGCCCCCGAGGCTTTATAGGCTGCAGAAAGCACAGCCAAGCGAGAGCTCCGCTTACACTCGCGAATGTCACGGCTGTCTCAACGCTTTCATCTTCATCTCCTGACAGTGCAGCGAACGCAACAGAACAACAACAGAACGCAAAGTGGACGTACTGGGAGGACAGTGATGGAGACAATGAGTAAGACATTTGTCATTGATGTTATGGCGGTTAAGCTGTATTTAAAATCATCTTTTATTTTTCTTCACGTTGAAGGAGACCATATGGGAGGTTTTAAAATGAGGGCCATCTGCTGTTTGTGCGTCATTGTTACAACGTATGGTCGCATGTGTTGAGCTAGGTGCTTTGAGTTGTGCTAAGTCTCAATATCCAATGCCAATTATGGTCATTTTTTTTAAGTTACAAATGTATACCGTTATAAATATATTATAAATATAACTTATAAGTATAAGTTATATGTATATAGTAGTATATGTGTATATGAGTGTATAAATGTCGTGATTTTGAATTAAATGACGTTGTGCAAAATGCCCAAGACAAGGTTCAAGCGATAGTATGATTATAGTGTTGAATGTTTGCTGAGAATAAACAAAAACAGGCTGTGGCAACGCACGCGCAAATCAATATAACCCACATTGGCTTCGTCGACTTCAAATAATACCTTAGATTCTTTTGTAAACATTCCAGTGCAATACTTGCTGCCTGCCCAACTAACGCTTTATACTCCAGTGATTTTCCACTATGTGGCTTTATGTCACAGACAAGTGAGAAAGATGTCAAAGATGTTGTGTTTTCAAAAGAAAATGGTTTCATCCGCTGCACACACTCTTGCGATTTCTGGCTGTTAAAACCAACTCATTTCATACTCATGGAGAGTTTTATTAAGCACAATGCAAAACTTGTGAGTCATGCAAGTGTGCTGATGAGCATGCGGATTAAGAGGGAAGTACCACTAAACCACTTTAGCAGTACAGGTACAGAATAGTAGTGTGAATCAGTTGGGTTCAACTGCCCAATTATAGGTCAAAAAAAGACTGACTGAGTATTTGGGTCAATTTGACCCAACTCTTTGCCCACATATGAACTCCTGACCAGTTTTCAAAATAAAAGGTTTTTAAAAAGAAAATAGCTTGCAGACTGGGATAATCATAAGGACATAATTCCCATAATCATTTCAGGTGCAGCCAGGTACCAATTGATTCGCGGGCTGTAACCAACTGGATCGGTCGAATTCGGACCAATCTGTGGGTTGATGTGTCATTATAAGCCAGTCAGACAAACAGCCTTTCCCACTCACTTTGTCGTGTATAACACGTGACTAATATCGCTGTGTTTGTGTCCTTCTCTCCAGGTTACCCAATGGGCGGAGGGGTCACCAGGCTGTACAGCACCTTG